>NC_045976.1:7385346-7460346 GCF_010909765.2 Amblyraja radiata | reverse complement strand
ACCGCAGCTTTCCAAATAGCGGGCGACGGTCTTGTTCCCGACATTATCGCCGACAGCAGAATCGGCAGGAGACTTTGCGCGGGAGCAGGAGCTCCATGGTTGTCCTGCGGGACGTAATACCACCCGCAAGTCTAAACGAACCCGTTGACTCAGATGAGTCCGGGGAAGAGGGATACCCTCCCTCAACGGAGAGCGTCTGAGGACGACTTCTCCCACATGGAGCAACTTATGGAGAAGTTGCTCCAACAATAATCTGCTCCAAGGGAGGGAGCAGTACCGATGCCGGGAGCCTCGCACATGGGGCAGCCCAATGTCTTCCCCATTGGAGGGGGAACTACATGTGGAAGAAAGGAAGTAAGTAAGTAAGTTTTACTTATATTGCACTAAGTCAACACCAAAATGCTTTACATAAAAGGAATAATAAGCTTCCATACAAACAAAGAAAAAGGTACTTCTGCAATCATCCAGGTTCCACTGGGGCTTCCCTGGATGGAATCTAGCTCTTGACAGCCCGGGTATTATGGAGAACCCGCAGGCAGCAGCACCTGTTTTCAGGGCTGCACAAATGTCTCCTGCTCTAAGGAGAGGAGCATTCATGGTCCTTTTCAGTCTGACCAAAGCTAGAATCTCACTTAGGTCCACTGGAAGGGCCATGTCAGCACAGGTATCCTCAGGGGCCTGCGGCAGCACCTGTTTTCAGGGCTGCCTATGAACCTCACTCTCAGTGGAGGGGAGTGTGAATGATCAGTAGGTAACTGATCTCTAATTTAAAGTATGAACATACTGAAGCACATGCATATGGCCTCAAGAGCCAGCAGTTGGCAGAATATCCACACAACGATAAGCAAATCATCAGTAGGCGACAACACACCCCACACCTCCATAGGGGGTAAGCGGTTCACTGAATCCGGTAGTAGCTTGAAAGCTGGGCACGGAAATATGATCAGAGCCGTCTTTCAAGGCAGACTCAAAATAATGGCCAGAATTGTCCTACAAGGCAGGCTCAGTATGATGAGGTTTCAGACCAGACCCAAGCAGAGGTCGGGAGAAACATAGAATCCACACTCCTTACCAGTCCTACTCCCAATCAAGGAGAGAAAAGGAATCCGCATCAGGGGCCTTTGGGCTTACCACAAGACCACCGGTAGCCATGGAGGTAGGTGGGTCTGGGTTTACTGAAACAAGGGATTGGGGAGCAATTACATGTTGGTAATTTACTCTTGTGTTCTTGTTCAAAATGACAATAACAAGAAATTTCAGAACTGGGTTTATAAAAACAGATAATAACGTGATAATTTTACTGCACAACATACACAGGTTCCAAGCAGACTTGGAACTCGGACTGGAATTGTCTTCGAGGCAGGCCCAGTATTTTTGGGCAGGATTGCCATTCAGGGCATGTGACAGATGGAGGATGTCACTTCATCCAGGTGTAACTCATTTGTGCAGTATAGACTTTTAGAAACAGTAATTTTGTTACGGTTTAACTACTGTTTTATAGGAGCTTCCTATAAAATGGTCACATGGCATGCATCGACCTCAAAGATGCATACTATTCGGTGTCTATTCACTAAGAACAGGAGATATTTGAAGTTTAACTGGATGGTATGGATCTGCCAAATGGGTTGACATCAGCTCCTAGACTATTGACAAAACTACGGAAACCAATTCTGGGCCTACAAAGGTCTCAGAACCACATTGTAATGGCATATTTGGACAATTTCATTTTGGAGTCAACAAGAATTGGCAGAAGCATCAGTCAAAGCAAACCAAAACCCTGTTTGATAGAATTGGTTACCTCATCCATCCAGTTAAATCAAAATTGACACCTACAAGGGTAATTGATTACCTAGAATTTACTATCAAAAACAGTAAATATTAATCAAGCCTGCTATGACCTGATAGTCAAATACTAGCCATCTATCAGGCAAACAGCGAGTGTAATTGGCAAATAGTAGCCGCATTTCCAGCAGTACGTACGGGCCTTTGCATTACCAGAATTACAGCGAGCAAAGGAACGAACACTCAGATTCCATGCAGGCAAAATTGGCAAAACTATGGATTGCCAGCAGAGGCCATTGTTGAATAACTACGGTGGATAACGAACGTGAGAAAGCTCAAAGTAAATTTGCTTGAAAGCCATCGATAGGTTCTTCGGACCTATGCTAGCGGCTAAGGATGGGGAGCCACTAACACAGTCTAGAGCTGTGGGGGCAGATGGAATGAGCAGGAGTCTGTAATTCCCAACACATGGAATTAATTACCCAGAATTGTTGGGGGCACAATTTGGACTCAAGGGGTTCTGTAGCAATATGCAACCGGTGCTTGTTCAAATTCAGATTGATAACACCACTGCGGTGGCACATATCCACTAACAAGGGTGGTGTAAAATCTGTATCTTACGATAGATTGTCGAACCTCATTTGGCACTGGTGTATCAAGAGGAATATTTGGGAAATCTACGAGGTAGATATAACACGGTGACAGATGCTGGATCACGGATGTTTAATAACAACACAGAATGGATGTTGAATCAGGCAGTATTTAACGAAATAACTACACGATTTGGCATACCAGATTTTGATCTATTTGCATCTAGACTAAACCATCAGTTACCCAGATATGTGTCCTGCAAGCAGGATCCAGGAGCAAAGGCAGTGGATGCTTTCTCCCTCAATTGGGGAGGATTGTTTATGCATGCTTTCCGCAAATTTGTCTCACAAACTGATGCTTGACCAAAATCAAGCAAGACTATGCCACAGGCATATTGGTAGTGCCAGATTGGCCTACTCAAGCCTGGTCCCCAAAAATTTTGGGAACTATAGTCCAGCCAGTTATGGCTGTACCCAAGAGCAGGGACCTCCTAGTGAACCCAGTTACAGGGAGTAATCATCCACTACACGAACGTATTAACTTGTTGGTCTGCAGATTCTGAGGAGGCCTTTTCAAGGCATAGGACTGTCCGAACAAATACAACACAGTTCGGATAACAGATGTCTTGGAGTTTCCTATCAACTCAGTACTATAACTATAAACAAAGTTATAGTGCAATCAATAGTGCCAGAGGCGCACTTTCCTCCTATCTGGGCACGGGTCGATAGGAACGCACCCCTTTACAACAAAATTCATGAAGGGAATTTACAATCTAATACACTAAGACCAAGGTACACGGACACATGGGATGTGAGCGTGGTACTAACCCTACTTTGACAGTGGGGACCGCCTATAACTAACCCTGAAGGTGGTATGCTGACAAAGAGTCCAGACACTGCAAAAGCTACGGTTGGACCACATGACCACCAATATGAACAACATAACATTCGTAATCAGGAACCTGATATAAACATAGCAGGCCAGGAATGCCAGGGATGGAGATCCAGTTCTTGGCATATCCAGAGGACCTACGGTTGTGTGTGTGGTAACATACTAACACCTCTATCTGAGAGTTACGGAGAACCGCAGAGGCTCAGAACAGACCAGAAGGTGTCAACACAAACCATCTCCAGATGGTCAAAGGGGGTAATGGCGGTAACAGAGTGAACGTTCATATGGTTAAATCTCACTCCACCAGGGCTGCATCTACGTCGGCAGCAAGAGCAATGGACGTACCTCTGCCGTGGATGCACCTTTGCTCATGACTTGGTCGATCAACATCCCTTTACAGCTTTCTGTATCCTGGTACCAGCTGTGCTCAGCTCATGACTTTGAGCGCCGTACCAAACTCCGTGCCTTCATTCCGCACTCTTCCCATAGACTGGATTCTGGAAATTTGGGAATGCAGCGGCAAATCCCAGCAGCCATGACTGGGTGTGTCTTCCTAACGTGAGCGCACATCCCTCCCCCCCTCCTCTGTTCCGTTGACCGTTCACCCATCTCACACTGCTTGTTTAAGCTCTGATATGATATTTTACCATTTGCCCTTCCAAAGGGCAGCACGGTGGTGCAGCTGGTAGAGCCACGGCCCCAGAGGCCCAGCTTCGATCCTGACCCTGGGTGCTGTCTGTGTGGAGTTTGCATGTTCTCCCTGTGACGGCATGGGTTTCACCCTCCCGCACACGAAAGGATTGTAGGCTAATTGGCTTCGGTAAAGATTGTTAATTGTCCCTTGTGTGTCGGATAGCGTTAGTGTACGGGGATCGCTGGTTGGCGCAGACTCAGTGGGCCGAAGGGCCTGTTTCCCGCGTCGTATCTCTAAATTAAACTGAAGTGAAGTCTACCAAACTAGTGTGAACAGGTGATCAATGGTCGGCGTGGACTTGGTGGGCCGAAGGGCCTTTTTGATTGCCGTATCTCTAAACTAAACTGAAGGCCTCTTGTTCTGCTGACTTCTGTCAAGTAAAGATTGCGTGCCACATGTGGATTACAGATATGTCCGAGACACTACACTTGGAAAACATTAGGCTTGTCTTGGCGGAAAAACCAGATCAATTTCTTAAGACATGGACACCCTTTACTGAATATTTACAACAATAGTATGGTGAAACACAAATTTAAATTTAAATCCGATGCTACGTTGGGTGAGGGGGGAAGGGGGAGGGGGGAGGTATATCTCCATCTTTTCTTATTCCTCTTTCTCCCTGCTGCACTGCTTTGGTAGCTCAGGAGACTTTTTCCTCGTTCTTTTCTCTTCTATCCTTTCACCTTTTCCTTGCTTGCTTTCTCTTTGTTTCCTTTTTTGCAATTTAGGTTATAAGGTTAAAAATGAAGCTGTACAATAATTGTATAGTTCTAGATGCCGAACGTTTGATCTTTGAACAACTGCTAATAAAATTACAAAAAAAAAAATATATATATAACATTTTTAAAAAGATTGCGTGGTGGAGAGTGTGGGGCTGTTGGTGGTGGTGCCAAGTCATCCAAGGAGATCGCAAAGTAGTCCATCGGGAGGGGATTGCTGTTCAACAGGGGTTAGCACGGGTCACATACAGGAAGATCTTCTGCCATTGACACGATGCAGGTGTTGCAGGAAATGCAGCAGTGTGCCTGTAACACTGGCTGGAGATGCACTGGACGCAGGATGAGGTTTACTTTAATTTAGTTTAGTTTAGTTTACAGAAACAGGCCCTTCGGCCCGCCGAGTCCGCGCCGACCAGCGATCCCCACACACTAACACTATCCTGCGCACCAGGGACAATTTACAATCTTTACCAAGCCAATTAACCTGCAAACATGTACGTCTTTGGAGTGTGGGAGGAAACCGCAGAAAACCCACGCAGGTCATGGGGAGAAGGTACAAACTCTGCACACACAATACCCCGAGTCAGGATCGAACCCTGGTATACTGGACTTTATCTTGCACTAAACGTTATTCCCTTTATCCTGTATCTGTACACTGGGGATAGCTCGATTGTAATCATATATGTCTTATGTAATCATATGTTGCCATAAAGCCGTCTCAGAGGTGTAGTGCCCAGAGGGAAACGTTATATAACCCCAGCATCACCTCGACTACCTTGTGTATCGGCTCTCTGGAACGTAGGCCAACAACTCCCTCAAGTTATTTATGCAGCTAGTGTTTTGATGGTTTCTGTGCCATGACCTATTAACCACTCTGCACATAACACTTGACATTATTTGTGTGGGAAGGAACTGCAGATGCTGGTTTAAACCAAAGATAAGACACAAAATGCTGGAGTAACTCGGCGGGACAGGCAGCATCTCTGGGGAGAAGGAATGGGTGACGTTTCATGTTGAGACCCTTCTTCAGACTGATGTCAGGGGAGAGGGATAGATAAGGAAGTGTGAGGTGTGAAAATAGGCCATGGGAATGGAGATCAAGGGAAATGTTGACTAGTTCATTAGCTGGGAGTTAGCTGCTTTAAAAAACAAATCTCTGTGCAAAATGTAGTCAGAGACAGTGAGACTGGTCTTTCCGTGTCAATGTTTGATGACCCTGACAATGGCGCACACCCTTGGTCCTCGAGATCGAGGCTTGATCGGCTGCTACTGATCGAGACTCATGAAGGGGAACGGGTACTTGCCGAATGGGCAGCAGTGTCCCCAGTAACACACGTCCCCTCCGCAAGACCAACCTACCACAGATGAAGCACGATGTCTTCAGGACCTCCTCCTTCTTCTGCTTCTCGCTCCTCAGGTCGGCGAACGTGTCGATGATGACCCCAAAGATGAGGTTCAGAACGATGATGATGACAACAAAGAAGAACAGGAGATCGTAGACCACCCGTGCAAAGAAGAGGGGCTCCTGAAACGAGAAGGGGCAACTCCATCAGCCGGGCCTACCATGAGCGTCTGAGCATCACAGGACGGGATTTGCTCAACAAAGCACAGAGCAGCTGCTTCCTTCATGCTTTAATTTGTACGTATCCATCTACAACTGGATGGGATGGATAAGAAGGAACTGCATGTGCTGGCTTACATCGAAGATAGACACAAAATGCTGGAGTAACTCAGTGGGACAGGCAGCATCTCCCGAGAGAAGGAACGGGTGACGTTTTTGGTCGAGACCCTTCTTCAGACTGAGGGAGTCTAGAGATATGGAAGGGAAAGGCGTGAAAAGGACAGATCAAAGCAGACATTAATCACGGAAATTTACAATGGTTGGCTGAGGGGAAGGTGACAACGAGGCTTACAATCAATAAAATTAATCAGGAGGACAGTGAAACTAGGGTGGGGGAGGGATGGAGAGAGGGAAAGCAAGGGTTACTTGAAGTTAGAGAAATCAATATTCATAAGTCCTCCTGATTAATTTTTCTGTTTGTATGCCTTGTTGTCACTTTCCTCTCAGCCAACAATGAAACATTGTACATTTCCTTGATCACTGTCTGCTTTGATCTGTCATTTTCACTCCTAGTCCTTCCATATCTCTAGTCTCCCGCTTCTCTGACTCTCAGCCTGAAGAAACATCTTGACCCAATACGTCACCCATTCCTTCTCTCCAGAGATGCTGCCTGACTCGCTGAGTTATTCCAGCATTTTGTGTCTACAACTGGATAGAGACAGTTATAAACACCATCCTTTCACCCCTTGGATGGGGAAATCATGGAAGCTAATCAAGATTGCAAGATATAATGCTTGAGAAGATCGACACCATCATAAAGGACATAGCAACCTTCCTGAAAGGCCTCCTATTCACTTGCTCCATCAGCGACACACAGTGGCAGTAGCTACCATTATCATAATAATAATCATATTTTATTAGTCAAGTGTGTTTTGTACGAGGAATATGACTTGCCATACAGTCATACCAATAAAAAGCAACAGAACACACAAAATACATTTTAACATAAACATCCACCACAGTGACTCCTCCACATTCCTCACTGTGATGGAAGACTAAAAAAAGTTCAATCTCTTCCCTTTTTTGTTCTCCCGTGGTCGGGGGCCTCCAGCCTTCCGTTGACGTGCGATCTTGGCTCCCGTAGCCGGCGATATTTGGGCCCTCGCGCCAGGGGCGATCAAGCTCCTGCGTTGCGGGCAGAAATCTCAACTCCCCCGCGCGGGGCGATCTGACCCCGGGTCGGGGCTGGACGAAACCATCTGCGTCGTTTGGAGCTTCCCGACATCGACACCGAGACTGTGAGCTTCTCCCAGCCTCCGATGGTAAGTCCACATCCCCGCGGTGGGGCTCAAAGTCAGTCCCGAGCAAGGCCTCCAGCTCCATGATGTTAGGCCGCAGAGCGACCGGAGATACGATCAATACAATCGCATCTCCGGCAAGGTAAGAGATTGAAAAAAAGTTTCCCCCACCCCCCACATAAAACAAACCAGAGAACATTAAAACAAATTTATAAAACACACTAAAAATAACAAAAAAAGACAAAAAGACAGACTGTTGGCGAGGCTGCCATCGTGTGGCGCCCCCTGGTGGTATTGTGAGGTAATAAAGAAAGCAAACTCAATGTTAGCATTTATTTCAAGAGGGCTTGTACACAAAAACAGGGACGTCAGGCCGCATTTGGAATATTGTGAGGAATTTTGGGCCCCATATCTGAGGAAGGATGTGATGGCTCTGGGGAGGGTCCAGAGGAGGTTTACAAGAATGATCCCAGGAATGAGTAGGTTAACCTATGATGAGCGTTTGTCGGCACTGGGCCTGAACTCGCTGGAGTTTAGAAGAATGAGGGAGGACCTCATTGAAACACACAGAATAATGAAAGGCTTGGATAGAGTGGATGTGGAGAGGATGTTTCCATTAGTGGGAGAGTCAAGGAGGGGAGGTCATAGCCTTAGAATTAAAGGAAATTTTTTAGGAAGGAGATGAAGAGACATTTCTTTAGTCAGAGGGTGGTGAATCTGTGGAATTCTTTGCCACAGAAGGCTGTAGAGGCCAAGTCAGTGGATATTTTTAAGGACGAATTGGATAGATTCTTGATTAGTACGGGTGTCAGGGGTTATGGGGAGAAAGCAGGAGAATGGGGTTAGGAGGGAGAGATAGATCAGCCCTGATTGAATGGAGTGGACTTGATGGGCCGAATGGCCTAATTCTACCCCTATCACTTACGATCTTATGAACTTCGCTGATGGAGTCAGTCAATGGGAGGCCTAGCAAAGAAGGTTGCTACATCCTGTATAATGGTGTCAGTCTTCTCAAGTACTATATCATGCAATCTTCATTGGTATATCCACAGGATGCAGTGCGCCAACTCGCCAAGACTCCTTACACAGCACCAGCCACACCCACCACCAGAAGCACCAGGGCAGCTAAAGCATGGGGACACCAGCAGCTCGAAGGGCCGAATGGCCTACTCCTGCACCTATTGTCTATTGGTGAAAACCCACGCGGTGGCAGGGAGAACGTGCAAACTCCACACAGACGGTACCAGAGGTCAGGATCAAATCCAGGTCCCTGGCACTGTGAGGTAGCAGCTCTACCACTGCGCCACCCTGCCAACACATATATGTGCGTATAGAAAATGTGTGTGTATATACGTATGGTCTCGACCCGAAACATCACCCATTCCTTCTCTCCAGAGATGCTGCCTGTCCCGCTGAGTTACTCCAGCGTTTTATGCCTACCTTTGCTTTAAACCAGCATCTGCAGTTTTTTCTTACACATCTGCAGCTCCTTCCTACACACATCCAGCTTAGGTACGGACTCAGTTCCCACGACCCTGTGCGCGCAACCTATCGGGCTGCAACGGCCACTTACGTTCTTTGAAGGCTTTCTCAGCACGTCACCCACGCCACCTCCATTCCGCAGCCCCTGGTTGAGAACGGTAACAATGCACCTTAGCAGAGTATCGCAGGTCTGTTCCAGCATGGTGTCATCTTGGCCATCTGTTGAAGAAACAAGAACATTACTTTAGTTTAGTTTAAAGATACGGAGCGGGAAAACAGACCCTTCGGCCCACCGAGTCCGTGCTGACCAGCGATCCCCACACAACAGCACTATCCTACACACTAGGGACGATTTACAATCTTTACCGCAGCTAATTAATCTACAAACCTATACATCTTTGGAGTGTGGGAGGAAACCGGCGCACCCGGAGAAAACCCACGCAGTCATAGGGAGAACGTGCAAACTCCATACAGACAGCATCCGTGGTCAGGATTGAACCTGGGTCTCTGGTGCTGTAACTCTACCCTTGAATAACCGAGCCGCCCTCTACTTGTCTCCAGTGTTTATAAAGGCACTGTACGTATGAAGTCCTCGAAACATCTTCCTCGGCATCCAGTTGCCAGGCCTGGCTCCTCAGGGTGGTTTAACCTTCCAGTAATCTTTCCCCTCTGAGTGATCGATGTCGCCACGATTACTACAACAGCCTTAACACAAATCCCATTGTCAATTAAGTTTCATTGTGGTGTACGAGTGTTTAGTTTAATTTAGTTTAGAGATAGAGTGTGGAAACAGGCCCTTCGGCCCACCGAGTCCACGCCGACCAGCGATCTCAGCACATTGACACTATCCTGCACACACAATGTTTCCATTCACCAAGCCAACTAACCTACAAACCTGTACGTCTTTGTAGTGTGGGAGGAAGCTGTAGATCTTGGAGAAAACCCACGCAGGTCACGGGGAGAAGGTACAAACTCCATACAGACAGCACCCGTAGTCGGGATCGAACCCGGGTCTCTGGCGCTGTGAGGCAGCAACTCTACCACACCGTCACCGTGGCTGACGCGTGCAGGCAGAGAAGGGGAGCAAGGACTGAGGGTGGCATCGAGCCAGGACCAGGACCAGACGCCGGGCAGGACAGGAGTGAGCACAATTAGTTTAATTTAGAAATACATATAAACTGGCCACTCGGCCCACCGAGTCTGTGCCGACCAGAGACCCCGCACACTAACACCATCCTACACACATTAGGGACAATTTACAAACCTGTACGTCTTTGGAGTGTGTGGAGGAAACTGGAGATCCCGGAGAAAACCCACGCAGGTCACAGGGAGAACGTGCAAACTCCGTACAGACAGCACCCGTAGACAGGATGGAACCTTGGTCGCTGGTGCTGTGAGTCTACCGCTACACGACCATGCTGTATATACAATTATGGGCGGTATAGAAAGGGTAGACAGTTGGAACTTCTTCCCCAGGATGGAATTAGCCAACTCTGGAGGGCACAGAGAAAGGCCTGGGTAGAGTGAATGCGGAGAGGATGTTTCCACTAGTGGGAGAGTCTAGGACCAGAGGCCACAGCCTCAGAATAAAAGGATGTACCTTTAGGAAAGAGATAGGAAGGAATTTCTTTAGTCAGAGCATGGTGAATCTGTAAAATTTATTACCACAGGCAGCAGTGGAGGCCGTCAATTGATATTTTTAAGGCAGAGATTGACAGATTAATGATTAGTGCGGGTGTCAGAGGTTGTGGGGAGAAGGGGTTAGGAGGGATAGACAGATCAGCCACTATTCAATGGCGGAGTAGACTTGATGGGCCGAATGGTCTAAGGTGAGTGGGAGAAAGTTTATCGGAGAAGTGATTGTTTTTACACAGAGGGTGGTGAGTGCCTGGACTGTATTGCCAGGGGTGGTGGTGGAGGCAGGTATGATAGTGGTGTTTCAGATTCAGATTCAGATTCAATTTTAATTGTCATTGTCAGTGTACAGTACAGAGACAACGAAATGCATTTAATGCAAATGCGTTTCTGAGGTGTTTAGGCTCTACCGGCTGTGAAGGGTGTGTAGAGCAGTGGGCCACAGGCTGCCAATAGGTGTACGAGTTTATTACTGATACAATAGGTGTACGAGTTTATTACTGATATAAATATAAAGTAATGAGGATGAAAATCTTAAAGTACAACAACATTTTAATATCGGGCATCACGGTGGCGCAGCGGTAGAGTTGCTGCCTTACAGCGCCAGAGACCCGGGTTCGATCCTTACTATGGGTGCTGCGGCTGCCTACTCCTCCTACTCGATCTACTCCTCCATTCAATCATGGCTGATCTATCTCTCCCTCCTAACCCCATTCTCCTGCCTTCTCCCCATAACCTCTGACACCCATACTAATCAAGAATCTATCTATCTCTGCCTTAAAAATATCCACTGATGTGGCCTCCACAGCCTTCTGTGGCAATGAATTCCACAGATTCACCACCCTCTGACGAAAGAAATGTCTCCTCATCTCCTTCCCAAAAGAATGTCCTTTAATTCTGAGGCTGTGACCTCTGGTCCTAGACTCTCCCACTAGTGGAAATATCCTCTCCACCTCCACTCTATCCAAGCCTTTCACTGTGCTGTACATTTCAAAGAGATATCCCTTCGTCCTTCTAAACTCCAGCGAATACAGGCCCAGTGGTGTCAAACGTTCATCAGATGTTAACCCACTCATTCCTGGGATCATTCTTGTAAACTTTCCCTGGACCCTCTCCAGGGCCAGCACATCCTTCCTCATGGTTCACAATATTCCAAATGTGGCCTGACCTGACCAAGTCTAATTTACTTGTGAAGCTCGGCCCTGATACATTGACTGACCATATCCCCCCACGGATGCCGCCCGACCCACTGAGTTCCTCCAGCTGCCCCCCTCACCCTTTGCTACAGGGTGGTGCAGCGGGTAGAGCTGCTGCCTCCCAGCATCGGCGACCCGGGTCAGATCCTGATCGCGGGCGCTGTATGTGTGGTGTTTGCACGTTTTCCCCGTGACCATGCGGCTTTCCTCTGGGTGCTTCGGTTTCCTCCCACACTCCAAAGATGTGCGGGTTTGTAGGTTAACTGGCCCTCTGTGAGAATTGTCCCCGATGTGTCGGGAGTGGATGAGAATACAGGATAACAGACAACCAGTGTGTGAACTGATAGTTGGCGCGGACTGAGTGGGCTCAAGGGCCTGTTTCCAAGCTGTCTCTTTCAATTCATTCCATCAGCTCCAAAATCTACATCTCTTGTGCCTCCTCTTCCCCTCCCCTACAATCAGTCTGTGGAACAGTCCTGACCTGAAACGTCACCCATCCACGTTCTTCTGAGATGCTGCCTGACCTGCCGAGTTACTCCAGCACGTTGTTTGTGCGCTTTTGTTTGTTGTGAACCAGCATCTGCAGTTCCTTGGAACTCCAAGTCACATTTCCCAATTGGTTTTAAAGCATCAATCTTAAAGGGCCTGTCCCACCAGCATGCGACGAGCGCGACCAAACATGGTGGCTTGAGGTGTACGGCCTCACGGGGCCGGTCCCACTTCCAACCGCGGAGGCGTACGGAGTTGTGCGGGGTTGGTCACGACATCATACTGACCAATCAGCTGGGCAGGAGGCGGGCCGACTGAATTTGGACGTCGCACGGCGTTGGGCGGTTACGTCAGCGCGCAACGCCACGCGCTAGGCATACGGCGTCCAGACGCTCAATGCGGCCACGGGCCGACAGGCCGTTGCCGCGCGGAATTTTTGGACAGTGTCAGTTTTTCGGAGCCCCGCTCGATGTCGGGACCAGCTCCGCACAACTCCATACTGCTCCGGCGATCGAAGTGGGACCGGCCCCGTGAGGCCATATGGCTCAAGCGACGGTTAGGTCGCGCTAGATGCATGCAGTCGCATGCAGGTGGGACAGGCCCTTTACTTGCATTGTCTTTAGGGGAAGGGGGGGGGGGGGGAAAGGAAGGAGATGCTTCAATGAAGACAATTATCTTGTGTTACAATGCACTCAAATCCAAACGGTATTGGTAATGAACGGAGGGACCTGAGAGGGAGGACTTGTTCTTCTCCAGCTGTTCGACCGCCATGATGAAGTCATCTTGCAGGAAGAGGAACCCCACGATGGAGAAGAGGTAGACGAGGATGAGAGCCAGCGCAGCGGTCAGGATGATGGAGCGGCCATTACGGGTGACGCTCTTTATTACATTCAGCAACGTTTCCTGTCTCTGGATCAGGTCAAACAGCTGGGGGAAAGAGAAAGCTCCCATTACAACGGGGAAATCACAAATGACAATAATGGAAAGTAAACTGTTTATTAAAAATCCAGCACGGTTTGGGAACGGCCCCGTCCAAGACCGCAAGAAACTCTACCGAATTGTGGACGCAGCCCAGATCATCGCACAAACCAACCTCCCTTCCATTGACTCCATTTACACCTCACGCTGCCTCGGCAAGGCCAGCAGCATAGTCAAGGATGAGTCGCGTCCTGGCCACTCCCTCTTCTCTCTTCTCCCATCGGGCAAAAGGTACAGAAGTGTGAAAACGCACACCTCCAGATTTGGGGACAGTTTCTTCCCAGCTGTTATCAGGCAACTGAACCATCCTACTACAACCAGACAGCTGTCCTGAACTACTATCTACCTCATTGGTGACCCTCGGACTATCCTTGATCAGACTTTGCTGGCTTTACCTTGCACTAAACGTTATTCCCTCATAATGTATCTATACACTGTGGACGGCTCGATTGTAATCACGGCTGACTGGTTAGCACGCAACAAAAGCTTTTCACTGTACCTCGGTACACGTGACAATAAACTAAACTGAAACACTCGAGTCTGTGAATATGTCTTCTGGATCAGAAGGGTTGGAGAGTCAAACTTCCCAATCTGTTGAAAATGACAGGGAAAATGATTGCCCCAAATATGATTGAATCGATTGAAAGATGCAACATGGAAACAGGCCCTTCGGCCCACCGAGTCCACGCTGACCATCGATCGCCCATTCACAGCATTTCTATGTCACCCCATTTTCTCACTACACACTAGGGACAATTTACAGAAGCCAATTAACCCAAACCTGCATGTCTTTAGGAGGTACACAAAATTGCTGGAGGAACTCAGCGGGTGCAGCAGCATCTATGGAGCGAAGGAAATAGGCGACGTTTCGGGCCGAAACCCTTCTTCAGACATCTACTGACAGGTTTCTGATGTTAGGATGTGGGAAAACACTGGAGCAGCCGGAGGAAACCCAATAAGGAGGCACGGTGGCGCAGCGGTAGAGTTGCTGCCTTACAGCGCCTGAGACTCGGGTTCGATCCTGACTACGGGTGCTGTCTGTATGGAGTTTGTGTGTTCTCCCTGTGACTGAGTGGATTTTCTCCATGTTTTCTCCCACATTACAAAAGCGTAGAGGTTTGTAGTCTTAAAGCCCTGTCCCACTGTACGGGTTCATTCAAGAGTTCTCCCCGAGTTTGGCCTGATTTGAACTCGGAGATTTACGGTAATGGCCGCTCGTCGGTACTCGGGGCTCTCGTGGACATTTTGCAACGTATTGAAAAATCTTCACGAGTCTTCCCGTGCTTACCTGCCGTTAGCGAGTCTTCCCAAGTACCTGCCGTTAACGTTACGATCCGCTAAGAGACGTTCCCGGGCTCCGACGTACCCACTACGTTCATTCTACGTGCTTAACACGAGTTTAATTTTTTTTTAAACTCGGGAGAGCTCTTGGAATGAACTCATACAGTGGGACAGGGCTATAATACTCGCTCCATTATACTCTCCCATCAACACTCCCCTAGATTCTATCACTCACCTACACACTAGAGGCGATGTGGTGGTCATTGATCTACTGACAGGTTTCTGAGATCTGGGAAGAAATCAGAGCACCCGGGGAGGGGGAACCTGCAAGGTCACAGGGAGAGCATGCAGACTCCCCACAGACAGCACCAGAAGTCTGAATCCTCCAGCTTGAAAGGGTACAGAGAAGATTTACCAGAATGTTGCCAGGACTTGAGTGACTGAACGAAAGGGAGAGGTTGAGCAGACTGGGGCTCCATTCCTTGGAGTGCAGGAGGGTGAGTGGTGATCTTATAGAGGTGTGCAAAATCATGAGAGGAATAGATCGGGCCCATTACTGGGGAACTGAGAACCAGAGGACATAGGTTTAAGGTGAGGGGGGGAGATTTAATAGGGAACCTGAGGGGTAACTTTTTTAAATAAAGGGTGGTGGGTGTATGGAACGAGCTTCTGGAGGAGGCAGTTGAGGCTGGGACTATTGTAACATTTAAGAAACATTTGGACAGGCACATGGATATAGGACAGGTTTAGAGAGATATGGGCCAAAAGCAGGCAGGTGGGACTAGTGTAAGATGGGGCATATAGGTCTGCATGGGCAAGTTGGGCCGAACGGCCTGTGTGACTTTATGACCTAGAGCATGGACTGGATTTTGAAAATGTTACCAGAAGCCTAGCGTCTCATGCATGCAGTCTCACTGGACTATTTCTTCACACTTTGCTACTCGGGGATTGTGCTCAGATATGGAAATATTTTACTGAACTGTATGCAAACAAGGGATTTGACTGTGCGTTTGCCCATGTGACAGTAAAGCAGCTGATTACTCCAGCATTTTGTGTCTATCTTCGGTGTAAACCAGCATCTGCAGTTCCCTGCTACACTGTATTGTCTTGAATCAAATGTGAGGCCCCGGTTCTGCAAGATGCACCATTGCAGTCCCCCGATGCAGAATAAAATGCATCCCAAAACACTAGATATCACATTCGGGGAAATCGATGGCTTCTTCCAGAGCCTGTGTTTTTTTTATTTCAGATGGTCGATCTATCACTTACCAGGAAACTGTAAAAGAACTCGTGGACAAAGAGACCAAATATGCAGACGACCACATAGAGAAGGTGGTACAAGAAGGGTACGTCCATCACCATTGCCTTGTAACCCTGGGTGAAAGTTCCACGATTGCCCACAAAACTGACCAAGAACACGATTTTATTGCACAGCTAAAAGAAATACAAGAGAATAAGATTTCAGTGAGCGCAAGAGAAAAGTATGTTAAACATAGATCCACAGCTATTACCATGTTGAGAGATACTCATAGGGTCATAGAGTGATACAGTGCGGAAACAGGCCCCTCGGCCCAACTTGCCCACACCGGCCAACAATGTCCCATCCACCCTAGTCCCACCTGCCTGAGCTTGGTCCATATCCCTCCAAACCTGTCCTATCCATGTACCTGTCCAACTGTTTCTTAAACGATGGGATAGTCCCAGCCTCAACTACCTCCTCTGGCAGCTCGTTCCATACACCCACCACCCTCTGTGTGAAAAGGTTACCCCTCGGATTCCTATTTTCCCCTTCACCTTGAACCCATGTCCTCGATTCCCCTACTCTGGGTCTGTGCATCTACCCGATCTATTCCTCTCATGATTTTGTATACCTCTATAAGATCTCCCCTCATCCTCCTACACTGCATGGAATGAATGATGGAATTCCACAGCTTGATTAGGAATGGGACTGAAACTTGTTTCTTCTTCATTACTGTTAGTTTTAGATTAGAGATACAGAGTGGAAACTGGCCCTTCAGCCCACCGAGTCCATGCTGACCCGCGATCACCCTGTACACTAATATAATCCTACACAAACTGTGGACAATTTATAATTTTACCAAGTCAATTAGCCTACAAACCCGTACGTCTTTGGAGTGTGGGAGGAAACGGGAGCAACCGGGGAAAACCCACGCGGTCACGGGGAGAACGTACAAACTCCGCACAGACAGCACCCGTGGTCAGGATCGTACCCGGGTCTCTGGCGCTGTGAGGCAGCAACTCTACCGCTGCGCCACCGTGCCACTTTCTGAAGCAGTTTTCCCGAAAACCTGACCATGTGCAACAAATTGCAGAGAATCATAGACACCGCCCAGACCATCACACAAACCAACCTCCCTTCCATTGACTCCATCTACACCTCACGCTGACTCGGCAAGGCCAGCAGCATAATCAAGGACGAGTCTCAACCCGGTCAATCCCTCTTCCCCCCTCTCCCATCAGGCAAGAGGTACAGAAGTGTGAAAACGCACACCTCCAGATTCAGGGACAGTTTCTTCCCAGCTGTTATCAGGCAACTAAACCATCCTACCACAACTACAGAGCGGTCCAGAGCTACTATCTACCTTACTGGAGACCTGGGCTGTCTTTGATCGGATTATATCTTGTACTAAGGCCACCCATCCCTTCTCTGCAAAGATGCTGCCTGAGCCGCTGAGTTACTCCAGCACTTTGTGCCTATCTTTGGGTATAGACCAGCTTCTGCAGAACCATTGCTACTTACATTGAGAGCTCCCAGGAGCATCAAAGTCGGACACAGCCCGATGGTGTAGATGGATCGGAACATCACGGACACGGTGAATAGTCGGATTCCATGAGGCTTGGGGATGAGGAGAAGCAAGACAGTGCAAACAATGAGAACTATCCAGAGCAGCAGCGAGAACAGGGGCAAGATTGTACCTGCAGAGGGGAGGAGAAAAGATGAGAGTGTCGAGATAGTTGGTAGCAGCAACGCCTCACTGGGACAAACAAGACTACGCACAGGAACTCAGTCAAAGGCACTGCACGCCGACTTTGAAAATAATAAATATCATAGATATCTCACTTATAACTGGAGTTTAGTTCAGAGATAAAGAGCCGGAACAGGCCCTTCGGCCCTCCGAGTCCGTGCCGACCAGCGATCCCCACACATTAACATCATCCTATACACATTAGGGACAATTTACAATTATCCCAAGCCAATTAAGCGACAAACCTGTACGTCTTTGGAGTGTGGGAGTTTCAAGAGAGAGTTGGATAGAGCTCTTAAAGATAGCGGAGTCAGGGGATATGGGGAGAAGGCAGGATTGTGGATGATCAGCCATGATCACAATGAATGGTGGTGCTGGCTTGAAGGGCCGAATGGCTGACTCCTGCACCTATTGTCTATTGAATCTGCAGATCTTGGAGAAAACCCACGTGGTACATTCTCCGTACAGACATCTTCTGTAGTCGGGATTGAACTTGGGTCTCTGGCGCTGTAAGGTAGCAACACTACCGCTGTGCCACCGTGCCATTCAGAAACATAGTTCAGTTTAGTTTAGTTTAGAGATACAGCGTGGAAACAGGCCGTTCGGCCCATCGAGACCACGCTGACCATCGATCACCCATTCACACCAGTTCCATGTTTTATTCCACTTTCACATCAACTCTCTGCACACTCGGGGCAATTTTATAGTTGTCAAATAACCAAACACGCACGACTCTGTAGTGTGGGAGGAAACCGGAGCACCCAGAGGAAACCCACCTGGTCACGGGGAGAACGTGCAAACCTCACGCAGACAGCACGCGAGTCAGGATAAACCTGGGTTTAGTTTAGTTTCGAGATACAGTGTGGAAACAGGCCCTTCGGTCCATCCAGTCCGTGCTGTCCAACGTTCACTCTATACACCAGTACTATCCTACACACCAGGGACAAATTACAATTTTTACCAAAGCCAATTAACCTACAAACCCACGAGTGTTTGGAATGTGGGAGGAAACTGGAATGTTGGCAGAGCGCCAGAGACCGGAGGTTTCATCCTGATCTTGGGTGCTGTCTGTGTGGAGTTTGCACGTTCTCCCTGCGACCACATGGGTTTCCTCCGGATGCTCCGGTTTCCTCCCACATCTTAAAGACGTGCGGGTTTGTAGGTGAATTGGCCCTCTGCAAATTGCCCCTAGTGTGTAGGGAGCGGATGGGATAACATGGAACTAGTGTGAACGGGTGATCGATGGTCAGCATGGACTCGGTGGGCCAGAGGGCCTGTTTCCATGCTGTATCTTTCAATCAATCACAGTCTCGCTGTTGCGGCCCTTGCAGTTGAGTGGCCCTGATTTGTTTAGAGTTGTTGTGTTGAGGAACAGTGTGTGGTGGCGGAGGTGGGTAGAGCTCATGGTGGGTGCCAGAGGTTGGACAGAGGTTCCCCATGTTGGGGGTGTCCAGAACCAGGGGTCACGGTTTAAGAATAAGCGGTTAGGCCATTTAGGACAGAGATGAGGAAAAAAGTTTTCACCCAGAGATTTGTGAATCTGTGGAATCTGTGGAGGCCAATTCACTGGATGGATGTCTTCAAGAGAGAGTAAGATATAGCTCTTAGGGCTAATGGAATCAAGGGATATGGGGAGAAGGCAGGAATAGGGTACTGATTTTGGATGATCAGCCATGATCATATTGAAGGCAGACAAAAATGCTGGAGAAACTCAGCGGGTACAGCAGCATCTATGGAGCGAAGGAAATAGGCAACGTTTCGGCCCGAAACGTTGCCTATTTCCTTCGCTCCATAGATGCTGCTGCACCCGCTGATTTCTCCAGCATTTTTGTCTACCTTTGATTTTCCAGCATCTGCAGTTCCTTCTTAAACATATGGTCATATTGAATGTCGGTGCTGGCTCGATGGGCTGAATGGCCTACTCCTGCACCTATTTTCCATGTTTCTGTGACATGTCGCCAAGATCAAAGGGAGGCCCAGCGTGGGGGAACCATTGAGAGGGAGAACAAAGGAGGACCTGGCGTGGGGTGGGGGGGGTGGTGAGGAGGGGGGGGGGGGGGTGGCGCTGAGAACTAAAGGGGATTACAAATGGAATTCTTTGTAGCTTTGATAGTGCCCTTTATGTGGTGACTCTTTGCACACCTTGGGCTGGCAAAACAAAGAATACCGCCGTGACACATCACATGTCACAATGAGGTATCATTCATTCATTAGACGATGATGGGTCACAAGTGGGCAATTGAGGGGGCCAAAACCTCACCGAGTGGTGGGGCAGGTTTGTCGGGCTGAAGGGCCTCCTGCGGTGTCGGGTGAACCGGGAAAGCATCCGATTTAATTTTTTTTAATGAATTTTAAAACTCAAACTTACTCTCATCACCTTCATCTCCAAATGGATAGAACAGAGCGACGGCCAGGTTGATAAATACTGCAAAATTGAACGAAATGTTTCCCCACAGCGACATGTTCTTCGAGAACCAAAACAGGCCTGGGTTGTCTGAAGAGAGGCACATTGAGGTGATTAAAACTCTCACAGTGGCCGCCCAGTATAAATCCGCACCGAACCGGGCAGAGACTACAGTGACAGAATTTTAACAACACGCACTTACAAAGAATGACATTGAACCTTTTCCCTGTCGGGTCTCCGTTGTCGTTGGGGCCTAGCACCGTGGAGCAGCCTCCATCCGGAGCGACCTGGGGGCTCCAGTCACGGAGCCTGCGGACTCACCATATTGGAGCTGGCCGGCTTCGGAGCGTGAAGAGCAGTGGTGGCTCCGGAGCTTCGGAGGCTCCAGCCGCAGGTCCGGTGGACGGTGACATCGGGAGCTTGCGGGTCCCTGGTGGGAGACCCCTTCTCGGAGCTCCCGCAACGGCAACTTCTCCCGCCCGAGTTGCGGGGTTGAAAACGACCCGGAGCGGGGGCCTTACATCGCCCGGCGCAGCTTTAACGGCCGCGGGACTCACCATCGCCCGCTGGGGGCTCCAACGTTAAGACCCGGGCAGGGTCTTACATCGCCCGGTGTGGCCTAAACAGCCGCGGGCCTTACCATCGCCCGCCGGGGGCTTTAACATCGGGAGAAGAATGGAACACAGGGGAGAGACATGACTTTGCCTTCCATCACAGTGAGGAGGAGATTCACTGTGATGGATGTTTGTGTGAATTGTGTTGGTTGTGTGTCTTGGTTCTTTTCTTGTTGTATGACTGCAGAAACCAAATTTCGTTTGAACTTCTTTTGAAGTTCAAATGACAATAAATAAATTGTATTGTATTGAATGCACAGAAAGAGTAATCACTTCCAAACCGGCTCCCCTCAAATCCTCTCCCACTTACGTTGCCAATGAAACCCACCAAATAGTGAAAGGCCTGGACAGAGTGGATGTGGAGAGGATGTTTCCACTAGTGGGAGAGTCTAGGTCCAGAGGGCACAGCCTCGGAATAAAAGGAAGTACCTTTAGAGTGGAGATGAGAAGGAATTTCTTTGGTCAGAGGGTGAGGAATCTGTGGAATTCATCGCCACAGATGGCTGTGGAGGCCAAGTCAAGGGATATTTTTAATGCTGCCATTGAGAGGTTCCTGATTAGTACGGGTGTCAGAGGTTATGGGGAGAAGGCTGGAGACTGGAGTGAGGAGGGAGAAATAGATCAACCATGATTGAATGGCGGAGGAGATGGTGGGCCGAATGCCCAGTCAGTCCACTGGTGCAAAGGGCGCAATGAATATTGACGAGGATATTGACAGGACCCGAGGGACTGAGCCATAGGGAGTTATAGGCAGACGAGGACTTTATTCCTTGGCGTGTAGGAAGCTGAGGGATGATCTTATGGAGGTGTATGAAAACATAAGTGGAAGCATATGGTGAATGTAGAGCCTATAATGCAGAGTAGGGGCATCAAGAACCATAGGCATTAGGTTTAAGGTGAGATGGGAAAGGTTTAATAGAAACCTAAGGCAACTATTTCACTCACGAGGTGGTGAGTAGATGGAACAAGCTGCCAGAGCAGTTAGTTGAGACAGGTGCTATAATGCCTCATATTGTATCATAATTACTATATCGCTGAGTTAGTTTAGCTTTAGTTTAGAGATACAGTGCAGAAACAGGCCCTTCGGCCCAGAGTCCGCGCCGACCAGCAGTCCCCGCACATTAACACTACCCTACACACACTAGGGACAATTTACATTTCATACCAAGCCAATTAACCTACACACCTGTACGTCTTTGGAGAGTGGGAGGAAACCGATGATCTCAGAGGAAAGCCACGGGGAGAACGTACAAACTCCGTACAGACAGCACCCGTAGTCAGGATTGAATCTGGGTCTCTGGCGCTGTAAGGCAGCAACTCTACCGCTGCGCCCTTAAAGTTACTTTAAAGTTACTCCAGCACCCTGTATTTTTTTGTGTAATCTGACATCTGCAGTTCTTTGCCTGTCCCACTTTCACGACCTAATTCACGACCTTTTTTACTCGTGGACATTTTTCATCGTGCTAGAAAAACGCCCCGACCCACTTGATGCCACGAGTACCTACGACTAGCATCACGGCCTGCTACGACCTACCTACGACCTCTACGACCTCGTGAGGAACATGCTGCGAGTATGAGTCAAGGGCAAACTCGGCAGAGGTCGTGAATTAGGTGGTGAAAGTGGGACAGGCCCTTTAGCTGGAGATTCATGCACAACAAAACTCTTGCCCGCAAATGTCAACGGGAAGGAAACACAAGCATTGGCAGCACTAAAGTGCGGCCCCAACTGATCGACGGGATAGAAAGGAGAGTATTTACTTTTGATCTTCTTCTGCCAAATCATCTCATTGTAGAGGTTGTGGGATTGTTGGAAGAAGTCGTTGACTTTGCTGCCCTGCTCATCCCGCTCGGTGCTGTTGAAGACCTTAAATTTGGACTCGTGGGTCAGGTACCCACAGATGCTCGACACCGGGAAGACGATCTGTTCCATGGATCGATCGTGGCGCACAATCTGGCGATGGAAGGCAAATCCGATTAAGAGAAACTCTTAGCACAGTTAAAGTGAGATAAGACGGTGTCCGAGTAGAGTTTTAAGAGAGTGGAGCGATTATAATGCGGGATTGCAGATCCACTTCTGTGACCAGAACACAAAGAGCCGCCTGGCTTGGACGCCATCTTGGGTCGCCATCTTGGGAGCCATCTTGGGTCGCCAACTTTCTCACTTAAGGGACAAAAAGTCAAAATACGGGACTAATTCCCGAGGGCAATTCATCGACCGACTCAGCCGTGGCTGGGTGAATGATGAGTTGGCCCGGGTGCTGGACTGCACACAAAGCCCAGCCGAGGAGTTTTGGCCCGCTCGACTGTGAAGTGTTGCATCACGGGAGTCGATCGTAAGGCATTCACTCTGCCGTTTGCCCGATCTGGCTGCGGACTCATCCCTACTTGCTCCGGGGGTTGTGGCAGCTTTGGAAGGGACAGCCGCTATAGGACGGGGTGGAAGGTGACGGAGACGGGTTCCCTTACCTCGATCTGCGCTGTGCGATTAGCGTAATACGTTAGAGCTTCTCCACCTTCGTCCAGCGGATCAGAGCCCGGTTTAAGCATCTGCTGCAGCAGCTTGTTATGTTGCGACAACTGGAAGAGAGGCAGCGTTAGATCCTTGAGTAAGTGAAGGTCCGTAGCAGAAAGGCACGTGCTTCATCACTATACAATGGTACAAGGTTCACTTGGAAGTTTAGAGATCAGTTTGGTTTATTCTCATTTAGTCTTGTTTAAATTAGTCTACATTAGTTTAGTCTAAACTAAAGTAGACTAAACTAATGTAGACTAGTTATAGTGCAGAAACAGGCCCTTCGGCCAACCGAGTCCGCACCGACCAGCGATCCCTTCTCACTAACACTATCCGACACACACTAGGAACAATTTACAATTTTTACCGAAGCAGAGTTCGGAGGTCAGAGACTGGAGTCATAGAGTGATATAGTGTGGAATCAGCCCCTTCGGCACAACTTGCCCATACTGGCCAACATGTGCCATCTACCTGCGTGCGTTTGGTCCATATCCCTCCAAACCTGTCCTATCCATGTATCTGTCAAACTGTTTCTTAAACGTTGCGATAGTCCCAGCCTCAACTACCTCCTCTGTCAGCTCGTTCCATACACGCACCACCCTTTGTGTGAAAAAGTTACCCCTCAGATTCCTATAAAATCTTTTCCCCCTTCACCTTGAACCTATGTCCTCTGGTCCTCGATTCCCCTACTCTGGGCAAGAGACTCTGTGTATCTACCCGATCTATTCCTCTCATGATTTTATACACCTCTATAAGATCACCCCTCATCCTCCTGCGTTCCAAGGAATAGAGATCCAGCCTGCTCAAGGATTCTTCATCGAAAATGTCCCCGACCTGAAATGTTGACTGTTTCTTTTTCCACAGATGCTGCCTGACCTGCTGAGTGTTTCCAGCATTTTCTAGTTTTATTTTAGATTTCCAGCATCTGCAGTTTTCACTTTCTTTGTTCTGTCAGTTACTGGCTGAACTTAGTTTAGTTTAGTTTAGTTTAGTTTAGAGATACAACGCACAAACGGGTCCTTTGGCCCACCGAGTCCGCACTGGCCAGCGATCACCCCGTACACTAACACTATCCTGCACAGGTTGGGACAAGTTACAATTTTTACCAAAGCCAATTAACCGACAAACCTGTACGTCTTTGGAGTGTGGGAGGAAACCGGAGCACCCGGACAAAACCCACGCAGTCACGGAGCGAATGTACAAACTCCGTACAGACAGCACCCGCAGTCAGGATTGAACCTGGGTCTCTGGCGCAGTCAGGCAG
This sequence comes from Amblyraja radiata, assembly GCF_010909765.2. Classification (NCBI taxonomy): domain Eukaryota; kingdom Metazoa; phylum Chordata; class Chondrichthyes; order Rajiformes; family Rajidae; genus Amblyraja; species Amblyraja radiata. The sequence continues at coordinate 7,435,968 of NC_045976.1, read as the reverse complement.
CAACTCTACCGCTGCGCCACCGCACTGCCCGGGTGTAAAACAGGCCCCTGATTTCCGAGCATTTGAACCAGCAGAAGAAACACAAATCACGTCTGTGCTATTGATTTAACTGGATAACCAAAGTCACGCATAGCTGCAAAAATATGTACAGGATACGGCAGTTTGAGAAATGAAAATGTAGCCTTTCCAAATACACAAATCATTCCCAAAACAACTTGGGCATTGAATTTTATTTTTAGTTTAGTTTAGAGATACAGTGCGGAAACAGGCCCTTCGGCCCATCGAGTCTACGCCGACCACTGATCACCCCGCACACTAACACTATCCTACAATTAGGGACAAGTTACAATTTTACCCAAGCCAATTAACCTACAAACCCGTAAGTCTTTGGAGTGTGGGAGGAAACCGGAGCACCCGGAGAAAACCCACGTGATCACGGGGAGAGCGTACCAAACTCCGTACAGACAGCACCCGTAGTCAGGATTGAACCCGGGTCTCTGTCACTGTAAGGCAGCAACACTACTGCTACGCCTCCACTCAGAGTAAAAATAAAAAATGTGCTCGAATGAAATTTATGTGAAAAAAGTGAACTTGCTGAATGATTTTACATTTGCATTTCTTGACGCTTGCATTGATGATGCGATTTTGCGCTACAGAAAATCAGGATGTGAAGTGTTTTTGTGACCACCCCGTGTAACGCGGGGATGGATAAGGAACGTACAAGACCAATCAGCATACCTGGTGAGCCAAGATGAAAATATTATGACCAACGTCCTTTGGGGAGATATTGTCATCTGAAACGCTCTCATCGTTGAGCTCCATGCTTTGGTTGTAAGCAATCTTTATCACGTCAACCTTCAAAAGAAAAAGATCCCCAGCTTGTTATGGTGATCATTAGACCATAAGACATAGGAGCAGAATTAGGCCATTTGGCCCATCGCGTCAGCTCCACCATTCAATCATGACTGGTTGATCTTCCCCTCTCTGACCCCATTCTCCTCACTTCTTCCTGTAACCTCTGACACCCGTACTAATCAAGAAGTAAGTAAGTAAGTTTATTGGCCAAGTATTCACATACAAGGAATTTGCCTTGGTGCTCCGCCCACAAGTAACAACATGACATACAGTGACAGTTACGAATGACTCATAAAACACTAAACATTAATAATAATAAGACATTAATGATAAAATACCATTGATCAAGCATGTGAACCAACAAAATACCAGATCAAAGGGAGGCTACAGATTTTTGGCTGTTGAGTAGACAACTATCGTGGATAAAAACTGTTTTTATGTCTGGCTGTGGCAGCTTTGACAGTCCGGAGTCGCCTTCCAGAGGGAAGTGATTCAAAGAAAATAATCTATCAAGCTCCACTTTCCCAGCCCACAGTCCTGGATAGAGTGGATGTGGAGAGGATGTTTTCACTAGAGGGAGAGTCTAGGACCAGAGGTCATAGCCTCAGAATAAAAGGACGTTCCTTTAGAAAGGAGATGAGGTGGATTTTCTAAAGCCAGAGGGTGGTGAATCTGTGGAATTTATTGCCACAGACGGCTGTGGGGGCCAGATCATTGGATAGTTTGAAAGCGGAAATTATTGAGTATGTGTGAATGTGTATATAGACACACTGAACTTTTTTTTCTCCCATTGTGTACACGCTAGAGGCAGGAAACATGCTCCCGATGTTGGGGGAGTCCAGAACCAGGGGCCACAGTTTAAGAATAAGGGGTTAGCCATTTAGAATGGAGACGAGGAAACACTTTGTCTCACAGGGAGTTGTGAGTGTGGAATTCTCTGCCTCAGAGGGCGGTGGAGGCAGGTTCTCTGGATACTTTCAAGAGAGAGCTAGATAGGGCTCTTAAAGATAGCGGAGTCAGGGGATGTGGGGAGAAGGCAGGAACGGGGTACTGATTGGGGATGATTAGCCATGATCACATTGAATGGTGGCGCTGGCTCGAAGGGCCGAATGGCCTACTCCTGCACCTATTGTCTATTGTACTATGTTTACATATTCTGTTCTGCTGCAGCAAGTAAGAATGTAATTGTCCTATCTGGGACACATGAGAATAAACTTCTCTTGACTCTTGATTTCACAGATAACCCAGAACATCTCCATCTCCACCCTTTCTAATCAAGAAACTCTCAATCTCCACTTTAAAAATACCCAGTGACTTGCTCAGAGTAGAGGTAATCGAGAACCATAGGACATAGGTTTCAGGTGAGGGGGGGAGACCATCGATCACCCGTTCACACTAGTTCTATGTTATCCCACTATCTCATCCACTCCCTACACACCAGGGGGCAATTTACAGAGGGCCAATTAACCTACAAACCCGCACGTCACTCGGAATGTAGGAGGAAACCGGAGCACACGCGGTCAAGGGGAAGAACGTGCAAACTCCACACAGGCAGCACCCAAGGTCTGGATCGAACCCGTGTCACTGGCGCTGTCAGGCAGCAACTCTACCAGCTGCGCCACCGTGCAGCCCAGTAATAAAATGTTATGAAGTCCCGTTTAGTGAATTTTGATAAGAAAGATAAGGCACACTGTATTTCCAGTTTACTCAATATTCAAAGCCACAAAATGGTACAAATATGCCACATGTGATGCTTTGAGTAACGTTCCTGTTGCAAAAACAGAGCAAGCAGAGTAGCTGTCATTCATTAATTTATGTTGGCACGGTGGCTCGGTACCCGGATGCGGCGCCGACAGACAAGAGGCCGAAGCAAAGAACCGAATAGAAACGAGGCCGAAACGCCAATGAACCTAAAGAGTCCGAAGACGAAACGCCTACTATCCGAAAGGATGGGACGCCTAAATGCAAACTAACTGAAAGGGTGGGATGCCTAAACGCCTACGAACTGAAAAGCTGCGTCCCCTAAAAGCAAGCTTACCGAATGGCCGCTCAGTCAATACGCCACCTACCCGAAAGGCCGACAGCCGCTCAACAGAAAATAACTTGTCAGCGATTGCCCGCAACGCTTCTAGATCCACCATGCCATAGCAAGCTCTTACCAGTTCCTTTGGTCGCATATTGTACAGAATTCTCTCTGCGTTCTCACTGTCATGTCGGCTTTCCATAATGGAAAGTAAAAGCTTCGATGCATTGTTCTACAAAAGAAAAAGCACAGGTGTTTTAATTAGAACAACATGAAAAAAAAACCATGTAGACACCAGATGCTGAAGTAACTCAGCGGGTCAGGCAGCATTTCTGAGGCGGGAGAGTTGCTGCCTCACAGCTCCAGAGACCCGGGTTCGATCCTGATTACAGGCGCTGTCTGTACTGAGTTTGTACGTTCTCCCAGTGACCTGCGTGGATTTTCTTTGAGATCTTTGTTTTCCTCCCACACTCCAAAGGCGTACAGGTTGTTTGTAATTTTATTGTTATATATAAAAGTAAAATTGTCCCCAGTGTGTGTAGGGCAGTGTTAATATGCGGGGATCGCTGGTCGGTGCGGACCAGGTGGGCCGAAGGGTTTGTTTCCACGCTATATCTCTAAACTAAACTAACGTGGATAGTTGACGTTTTAGGCCGGGACCCTTTTTTTAAACCAGCGTCTGCAGTTCCTTGTTTCTCCATATAATGACAATGTCCTGTTTTAGTCTAAGGAAGGCCCCTGACCCGAAACGTCACCTATGCTGGCAGATCCTCTGAGTTACTCCAGCACTTTGTGTCTGTGTTCGGTAATATCAAAGACTGGAGGACACAGCTTTGATGTGCAGGGCAAGTCCAGTTGAGTGGCTGGGACCCACTGCCAGGGGTGGTGGCGGAGGTAGACACGTTAGTGGCAATTCAATGACCGTTGGATAGGCGTATGGGTATCCATTTTTACACAGAGGCTGGTGGGTGCCTAGAACACACTGGAAGAGCCACTGCCTCACAGCTCCAGTGACCCAGGTTCCATCCTCAACCCAGGTGCTCTTTGTGTGGAGTTTGCACGTTCTCCGTGACCACGTCGGTTTCCTCCGGGGTGCTCCAGTTTCCTCCCACGCCCCAAATAAAAGATGTGTGGGTCAGGAGGTCTGTTGGCAGCTGTAAATTGTCCAAGATGTCTAAGCTAAGTGAGCAGATGTTCAGTGTGGTCTCTATGGGCCGAAGGGAATGTTTCCGTGCTGTATTATCTATTTATGTATATCTGTATGCATTTATCTATGTTGGCATCTATCTATATATATACAGTATCTGTATGTATCCTTCTATGTATGTGTCTGTATATTTATCTATCTATCCATCCATCCAAATACCTAGCTAGTTTAGTTTCCTTTATGGTCACGTGTACTGAGGTACAGTGAAAAGCTTGTAGAGTACTAACACAGTGTACAGATACATGATAAAGGGAAGTAGACCAAAAATGCTGGAGAAACTCAGCGGGTGAGGCAGCATCTATGGAGAAAAGGAGTAGGTGACGCTTCGGGTCGAGACCCTTCTTCAGACTGATCTAAGACTGAAGGGAATAATGTTTAGTGCAAGGTAAAGTCTAGTATTGTCCAATTAAAGATAGTTAGACACAAATTGCTGGAATAACTCAGCGGGACAGGCAGCATCTCTGGAGAGAGGAATGGGTGATGTTCCGGGTCGAGACCCTTCTTCAGGCTGACGTGGAGTGGGGGAGAGAGATAGATAAATAAGGATGTGTAAGGTGTGAAAACAGGGCAAAGGAAATGTGGATCAAGGAGAATGTAGAATAGATCATTGCTAGTTGGGAGAAGGTAACAACAAAGCAAACAGAAATAAAATGTAGTCGGAGACAGTAAGACTGGTTGGACAACTGGGAAAGGCGAGGGGATGGAGAGAGAGGGAAAACAATGGTTACTTGAAGTTAGAGAAGTCAATGTTCATACCGTTGGGGTGTAAGCTGCCCAAGCGAAATATGAGGTGCTGTTCCTCCAATTTGTGCTGGGCCTCACTCTGACAATGGAGGAGGCCCAGGACAGGAAGGTCAGATTGGGAATGGGAGGGGGAGTTAAAGTGCTGAGCAACCGGGAGATCAGACTGAGCGGAGGTGTTCAGCGAAACGATCGCCGAGCCTGCGCTTGGTCTCGCTGATATACAGGAGTCCACACCTGGAACAGCAGATACAGTAGATGAGATTGGAGGAGGTGCAAGTGAACCTCTGCCTCACCTGAAAAGACTGTTGGGGTCATTGGATGGAGTCGAGGAGGGAGGTAAAGGGACAGGTGTTGCATCTCCTGTGGTTGCAGGGGAAAGTACCTGGGGAGGGGGTGGTTTGGGTGGGAAGGGACGAGTTGACCAGAGAGTAGCGGAAGGAACAGTCTCTGCGGAAAGCAGAAAGGGGTGGAGATGGGAAGATGTGGCCAGTGGGAGATCCCTTGGGAGGTGGCGAAAATGTTGTATGCGACGGCTGATGGGGTGAAAGTGGGGACAAGGGGGGACTTTGTCCTTGTTACGAATGGGGGAGGGGGAGCAAGAGTTGAGCTGCGGGATTTCGAGGAGACCCTAGTGAGGGCCTCGTCTATGATGGAAGAGGGGAACCCCCGTCCCCTAAAGAATGAGGATATCTGTAATGTCCTGGTATGGAACACTTCATCTTAGGCGCAGATGTGGCGTGGACGGAGGAATTGGGAGTAAGGGATAGAGTCCTTACATGAAGCAGGGTGGGAAGAAATGTAGTCAAGATAGCTATGGGAGTCAGTGGGTTTATAATAGATGTCAGTTGATAGTCTGTCTCCTGTGATGGAGATGGTGAGATCAAGAAACAGTAGGGAGATGTCGGAGATGGTCCAAGTGAATTTGAGTACAGGATGGAAATGAGTAGTAAAGTTAATGACAAAAATGTTGGAGAAACTCAGCGGGTGAGGCAGCATCTATGGAGCAAAGGAAATATGCGACAAGTCTGAAGAAGGGTCTCGACCCGAAACGTCGCCTATCTCCTTCGCTCCATAGATGCTGCCTCACCCGCTGAGTTTCTCAAGCATTTTTGTGTACCTTCGATTTTCCAGCATCTGCAGTTCCTTCTTAAACAGTAAAGCTAATGAAGTCAGTGAGTTCTTCATTTTGTAACTGTCATGTCTTAGGGTCTCCAGTGAGGTAGATGGGAGGTCAGGACCGCTCTCTAGTTGTGCTAGGATGATTCAGTGAGAAACATAGAAAATAGGTGCAGGAATAGGCCATTCGGCCCTTCGAGCCAACACCGCCATTCAATATGATCATGGCTGATCATCCAAAATCAGTATCCCGTTCTGGCTTTCTCCCCATATCCCTTGATTCCCTTAGCCCTAAGTGCTATATCCAACTCTTGAAAACATCCAGTGAATTGGCCTCCACTGTTTTATGTGGCAGAGAATTCCACAGATTCACAACACTCTGGGTGAAAAGGTTTTTCCTCATCTCAATCTTTAATGGCCTACCACTTATTCTTCAACTGTGGCCCCTGGTTCTGGACTCCAACATCGGGAACATTTTTCCTGCAACTAGCCTGTCTAATCCCTTAAGAATTTTATATGTTTCTATAAGATCACATCTCATCCTTCTGAATTCCAGTGAATACAAGCTCAGTCGATCCATACTTTCATCCATTTTCAGTCCCGCCATCCCGGGAATTAATCTGGTGAAACTAAGCTGCACTCCCTCAATAGCAAGAATGTCCTTCCTCAAACTAGGAGACCAAAACTGCACACAATACCCCAGGTGCGGTCTCACCAGGGCCCTATACAACTGCAGTAGGACCTCCTTGCTCCTATATTCAAATCCTCTCGCTATGAAGGCCAACATGCCGTTTGCTTTCTTCACTGCCTGCTGTACCTGCATGTTCACTTTCAGTTGCTTGATTACAGCCGGGAAGAAACTGTCCCTGAATCTTATGGTGAATGTTATCACACTTCTGTATCTCTTGCATGATAGGAGAGGGGAGAAGAGAGAGTGACTAAGGAGGAGACTCGTCCTTGATAATAGTTAATCTATATTTATATTTAATCTATCCAAGATAGGCCTTCTCTGTGGATTGTCACCTTGTTGTGGTGGAGAAGCTTGTGTGGTCCTGAGATCCTGAGAGCGATGCCGTCTGGAGCTATGCTCCTGGTAGGGCCACCCATGGCAGGAAGGTCGAGGGGGAGGTCCCTGACAAAGAGCAATTCAACCAAGACCTCAACGGTGGAACAGGCGGAGGTTGATGGCTGACCTTAGTGGAGCGTCACAACGGCTGGGAAGGCGGATGAAGGCTGCAGCAGAAAAGGGTCTCCTGTCGTCTTGGACTCCATGCCACTGGATCCTGACCCAGATCTGTCAAGGACCGTGGGGTGTCTGTCTGTGCACCAGTCTCCCCACGTTACACAAAGTCACGCACAGGCGTCCTCCATATAGGGAATAGCACCCTGGAGACTCCCATGGTCAGCCATGACCGAAGGGGGCCAAGGAAGAGGCCACACGAAGGCAGGTGGGACTAATGTAGACTGGACATGTGGCCAGTGTGGGCAAGATGGGCCGAAGGGCCTGTTTCCACGCTGGTAGACTCTATGACTATCTATATTTAATATTGACAATTGAGAAATAGGGAGCTACAACAACTGATGAGATGTATAGACAGCAATTAAATGTAATTTTATTTCTACTACATGCAAGGAATTGTGAATCAAATTGAGACAATGACACTTAAAAAAAACAAAAGCTTCGGTGCACAGGAACAGACTTTATTACCTTTAGTTTCAGGACCAGATCCATGTGATACTTGCTGAGAGGGTTAATTTCGTTGAGGATCAGTGCGATGATGATATCAATGCCGTTACACTCGTGGGTGGTGATGCAGGTCTGTGAACAAGAGAATTGCAGACAGAGTGAATCCTTGCGTGACTCCTATACATGGCCGCTCTTCGCATTCCGTGTGCATTGTATGCAAAACGTTTCACCGTGCCCCGGTACATGTGACAATAAAGTATTGTTGGTCGATAAAAATGCTGGAGAAACTCAGCGGGTGAGGCAGCATCTCTGGAGCGAAGGAATTGGTGACGTTTCGGGTCGAGTCCGTACAGACCAAGTCTACCGCCTTACCCTCGTGAACCGTCTTCAAAAAACTCAATCAAATTGGGCGGTAACGGTGGTGCAGCAGTAGAGTTGCTGCCTTACAGCGAATGCAGCGCCAGAGACCCGGGTTCGATTCCGACTACGGGTGCTGCCTGTACGGAGTTTTACGTTCTCCCCACGACCTGCGTGGGTTTTTCCGAGATCTTCGGTTAGGAGGTGGTGACAGATCAGCCACGATTGAATGGCCAAGTAGACTTGATGGGCCGAATGGCCTAATTCTCCTCCTATTCCTTATGACCTTATGGTTCATGAGCTATCCAAACTGATCAGACATACCATACATAATTACAATTGTCAAACTCAAGTACAACGGATAGAGCAAAGGGGAAGATACAGAGTGCAGAATACAGTTCTCAGCATTGTAGAGCATCAGTTCCAGAGACAAAGTCCAATGTCCGCAATGGGGTAGAGGTGAATCGGGCAGTGCCCTAGCTTATGGAAGGACCGTTCAGAAGCCTGATAACAGAGGGGAAGAAGCTGTCCTTGAGTCTGGTGGTGCGCGTATTCAAGCTTCTGTACCTTGTGTCGGACAGGAGTGGGGAGAAGAAGGAATGACCGGTGTGGGACGAGTCTTTGATTTTCCATGACAGCGTGAAGTGTAGATGGAGTCAACGGTGGGAGGTCTGGTCTGTGTGACAGACAGGGCTTCATTCACAACTCTCTGCAATTTCTCGAGGTTGTTCCAAAACCAACGTCACAAACCCTACATGGACATCGCTGAACACTTCCACTCAGTCCACCTTGGCCTACCCAGTTGCCAAACATTTTAACCCCCCTTCCCATTCCCACACTGACCTTTCTGCCCTGGGCCTCCTCCATTGTCAGAGTGAGGTCGCACGCAAATTGGAGGAACAGCACCTCGTATTTCACTTGGGCAGCTTGCACCCCAGCGGTATGAACGTGGATTTATCTCATTTCAAGTAACCCTTTTATTCCCTCACTTTCCCCACCCCCCACTCCCCTTGTCATCCTACCAGTTCCACTGTTCGCATCCTTGTATCCCTTCGTTATCACCTCTTCCTCAGCCAACAATGGACCATTGTGGGCTCCACCCTTCCTTGGTCATCAGTTGAGGGCCCCGATTTGTTCTGACCCCTTTCTTACCTCCAGGTCCCCCCCCCCCCCCCCCCCCCCCAACCCCGTCTCTACATTCAGCCTGCAGAAGGGTCTCGACCTGAAATGTCGCCCATCCTTTCTCTCCAGAGAAGCTGCCTGTCCCACTGAGCTACTCCAGCGCTCTGTGGCTCTTCATGGACATGATCCACTTGTGCTGGAGACTTACCTGGTTCTCGTGACAAGGCCCCTGGCAATATTCAGTCAGCGTCTCGAGGGTCTGGTTGACGAGGGAGACGTTTTTTGGGTTGATGTACAACCCCAACAGGCCGAGCCCGCCCGTGGTGCTGCCGCAGATACAGTCCATGAACTGTAGCGTCTCACACACCAGGTTGTAGTTGGTCTTGTTGTTCTGGTGCCGGAGGAAGTTCTGCAACACAGGAAAAACGTTGGGAAGTGAAAAACCAGACACATCTTTCAAATGAAACCAGCACTTAAAATCATCGGTAGCGCAGCGGCAGAGTTGCTGCCTCACAGCGCCAGTGACCCCCAGGTTCAATCCTGACTATGGTTGCTGTCTGTGCATAGTTTGTACGTTCTCCCCGTGGGGTTTCTCCGGGATCTCCAGGCCATTGGCTTGGTATAATTGTAAATTGTCCCTAGTGTGTGTGTGTGTGTGTGTGTGTGTGTGTGTGTAGGATAGCGTTGAGGGCCTGTCCCACTGTATGAGGTAATTCAAGAATTCTCCCGAGATTTTCGGAGAATGTCCGTAGCGGGTCCGTAGGAGTTCGTGAATGTCACGTAGCGGCTCGTACGAGTAACGGTAGGTACTCGGGAAATCCAGCAAACCCGTGACATTTTTTCAACGCTGTGAATAATGTCCATGAGTAAAAAAATACTCGTGATGAAAGAAATTCTTACTTTTTACTTGTACGAGCCGCTACGAGACATCCACAAACTCCTACGGACCCGCTACGGACATTCTACGAGTTCGAATCAGGGTAAAACTCGGGAGAACTCTTGAATTACCTCGTCCAGTGGGACAGGCCCTTTAATGTGCGGGGATCGCTGGTCAGTGTGGACTCGATGGGTCAAAGGTCCTGATTCCGTGCTAAACTAACATAAAAACTAAACTAACATAAAACTAAAAACGAAATAAGCCAACTGGCCTGGAGATTTACACAATACCTAATTTGCTGCTAATTTGTGCATGTTTTACAAACACATCTACCGTACGTTAATCAGCACTTATTTCGGGCTGGTGCTAGTGTTGTGATTCGGGTGGTCAACCACAAATGATGGAGTCGATCCAAGAATAGTCCCCGCTGTGTCTCCCACCTATCAGATGAACAGCATGAGAATGTAACTAGTAGCGTGGATAGGGAAGAACCAGTGGATGTGGTGTATCTGGACTTCCAGAAGGCTTTCGACAAGGTCCCACATAAGAGATTAGTTTACAAACTTAAAGCACACGGCATTGGGGGTTCAGTATTGATGTGGATAGAGAACTGGCTGGCAAACAGGAAGCAAAAAGTAGGAGTAAACGGGTCCTTTTCACAATGGCGGGCAGTGACTAGTGGGGTACCGCAAGGCTCAGTGCTGGGACCCCAGCTATTTACAATATATATTAATGATCTGGATGAGGGAATTGAAGGCAATATCTCCACGTTTGCGGATGACACTAAGCTGGGGGGCAGTGTTAGCTGTGAGGAGGATGCTAGGAGACTGCAAGGTGACTTGGATAGGCTGGGTGAGTGGGCAATTGTTTGGCAGATGCAGTATAATGTGGATAAATGTGAGGTTATCCATTTTGGTGGCAAAAACAGGAAAGCAGACTATTATCTAAATGGTGGCCGATTAGGAAAAGGGGAGATGCAGCGAGACCTGGGTGTCATGGTACACCAGTCATTGAAAGTGGGCATGCAGGTGCAGCAGGCAGTGAAGAAAGCGAATGGTATGTTAGCTTTCATAGCAAAAGGATTTGAGTATAGGAGCAGGGAGGTTCTACTGCAGTTGTACAGGGTCTTGGTGAGACCACACCTGGAGTATTGCGTACAGTTTTGGTCTCCAAATCTGAGGAAGGACATTATTGCCATAGAAGGAGTGCAGAGAAGGTTCACCAGACTGATTCCTGGGATGTCAGGACTGTCTTATGAAGAAAGACTGGATAGACTTGGTTTATACTCTCTAGAATTTAGGAGATTGAGAGGGGATCTTATAGAAACTTACAAAATTGTTAAGGGGTTGGACAGGCTAGATGCAGGAAGATTGTTCCCGATGTTGGGGAAGTCCAGAACAAGGGGTCACAGCTTAAGGATAAGGGGGAAATCCTTTAAAACCGAGATGAGAAAAACTTTTTTCACACTGAGAGTGGTGAATCTCTGGAACTCTCTGCCACAGAGGGTAGTTGAGGCCAGTTAATTGGCTATATTTAAGAGGGAGTTAGATGTGGCCCTTGTGGCTAAAGGGATCAGGGGGTATGGAGAGAAGGCAGGTACGGGATACTGAGTTGGATGATCAGCCATGATCATATTGAATGGCGGTGCAGGCTCGAAGGGCCGAATGGCCTACTCCTGCACCTATTTTCTATGTTTCTATGTTTCTAAGATGGATGATATACAACGGAAGATTCAACTCAAAACCAGGAGATCCAACCATATCCTTTTACATGGCGACACGATGGCGCAGTGGTAGTTGCTTCCTTACAGCGCCAGGGACCCGGATTTGATCCTGACTACGGGTGCTGTCTGTACGGAGTTTGTACGTTCTCCCCATGACCTGGGTGGGTTTTTCTCCGGGAGCTCTGGTTTCTTCCCACACTCCAAAGACGGCACATGTTTGTAGGGTATTTAGTTTTGTTGAAAATTGTAAATTGTCCCTAGAGTGTAGTATAATGCGAGTGTATGGGGTGATCGATGGTCAGTGTGGGGTCGGTGTTGCGAAGGGCCTGTTTCTGCACTGTATATCTAAAGTCTTAAGTCTAAAAATCATTTGGACATGTACATGTATCGACCAGTGTTAGAAGATGTAGATGGGACAGTGTAGATGGGACATGTTTGTCACCATGGGCAAGTTAGGCCGAAGGGCCTGTTTCCATGCTGTAAGACTCTATGATTCAGGGTGATCACTGGTCGGCGTGGTACACATGACAATAAACTAAACTGTAACTGTACTGTGTCTCCAAAGTAAACTAAAAGGCCACTCGGCCCGTGCTGGACCTACTGTCCTGTTGATTGTCCACGTTCTCCCGTGTAAGCCCACATCCTCACCTGAAGCATCTCTGGAGAGAAGCAATGGGTGACGTTTCGGGGTCTGAAGGAGGGTCTCGACCCGATACATCACACCTTCCTTCTCTCCAGAGATGCTGCCTGTCCCGCTGAGTTACTCCGGCATTTTGTGTCTACCTTCGTCTGCAGTTCCTTCCTCACCTGAAGCTCCAGGTTGTGGTTCTCACACAGCAGCTGGAGGAAGCGTAGGATGGGCTCCATGATGGTGATCAGAGGGCTCATCACGTCCTCGTCCCCGGACTTGTCCTCCAGGCCCACGCACTCGTTCCCCACCGGGATGAGGTCGGACTCGGGGTCCATCTCCCTCCTGTACATGTAGTAGGCTTTGCAGGTGGCGGTAGAGGCCTCCGCCAACTGTCCCTTCACCCCCTCCTGTATGAGCACAGCTGGGTCGCGCGCTGTGGAAACAAAACACAATCACCCTTGTACACCGCCATATGCTTCCAGTAACCTAGGCAGCAGGAACTATCAATCAGACTTGGACTTTAAGGCAGAGATAGATAGATTCTTGAGTAGTACGGGTGTCGGGGGTTATGGTGAAATGGCAGGAGAATGGAGTTAGGACAATAGAAAATAGACAGTAGGCCATTTGGCCTTTCGAGCCAGCACCGCCATTCAATGTGATCATGGCTGATCATCCACAATCAGTACCCTGTTCCTGCCTTCTCCCCATATCCCCTGACTCTGCTATCTTCAAGAGCCCTATCTAGCTCTCTCTTGAAAGTATCCAGAGAACCAGCCTCCACCGCCCTCTGAGGCAGAGAATTCCACAGACTCACAACTATGTGTGAAAAAGTTTCCTTTTCACGCAGAGTGTTGTGAGTCTATTTCTGGAGGGAGAAATGGATCAGCCATGAGTGAATGGCGGAGTAGACTTGATGGGCCGAACGGGCCTAATTCTACTCCTATTCCTTGTGACCTTATGACTTGCTGGGGAGGGATGTCCAAATCCAAGGGCATGGATTCAGTTGGGATGGAGTTGAGTCAGACAATACCCGAGCTTATGGAAGGATGGTGTAACGATGGCACAGTGGTACAGTCGCTGCCTTACAGCGCCAGAGACCCAGGTTCAATCCTGTCTACAGGTGCAGTCTGTACACAGTTTGTTCGTTCTCCCTGTGACCGTGTGGGTTTTCTCCGGGTGCTCTGGTTTCCTCCCCAACTCCAAAGACGCACAGGGTTGTAGGTCAATTGGCTTTGGTAAAATTGTAAATTGTCCCTAGTGTGCTGGATAGTGTTAGTGTACATGGTCATTGTAATTGTAATTAATATATTAGCCAAGTATGTAAAAATATATAAGGAATTTGATTTGCCATACAGTCATACCAAAAAAGCAGCAATAACATAAAAATTAACATAAACATCCACCACAGCGCTGGGATGGAGGGCAATCACGTATTATCTTTTTCCCTCCTTGTCTCCCGCGGTTGGGGTAGCGAACCATCCGCAGTCGGGACAGTCGAACCCTCCCGCAACGGGAGATCGAAGCTCCCGTGTCGGGGCGGTCGGAGCTCCCACGATTGGGGCGGTTGAAGCTCCCGAAGTTGATCCCTAACCAAGGGACCGTGTACGCCACGATATTAGGTCCGCAGGCTCCCGCAGTTGGAGCTCCCAAAGTCAATCCCCAGCAAAGGGACCGCGAGCTCCTCGATGTCAGGCCGCAGTGCGGACGTGGATACGATACGGGAAAAGTTGCATCTCCGTCCCTGGTGGGCGCGGACTCAGTATGCTGAAGGGCCTGTTTCTGTGCTATATCACTAAACTAAACTAAACTGTTCACAAGCCTGATATCAGAGGGGAAGAAGCCGTCCCTGAGTCTGGTGGTGAGCGCTTGGACGCTTTTGAACCTTCTACTGGATGGGAGCGGGGAGAAAAAGGTGGTGGGACAAGTATCTGATTGTGTGGGATGCTCTCCGGAGGCAACGTGAGGTGTAGATGGAGTCATTGGTGGGGGGTCTGGTCTGTGTGATGGACTGGGCTACATCCACAACTCCAATTGGATTTTCTGGGAAGGGCTGTCCAACTCCAAGGGTTGATCTAGTTGGTGGGTCAGAGCAACATCTAGTCCTAGTGTATGGGGATCGCTGGTCGGTGTTGAAGGCCCTGTTTCCTTGCTGAATCACAAAACTAAACTAACAATATGGATAGGCAATGTTTCGCGTTGGGCTCCTTCAGTCAATAGACAATAGACAATAGGTGCAGGAGTAGGTCATTCGACCCTTCCAGCCAGCACCGCCATTCAATGTGATCATTGAAGAGAGGAGTAAACGGCAAAGAGTAGGAGTAAATGGGTCCTTTTCACAATGGCAGGCAGTGACTAGTGGGGTACCGCAAGGCTCAGTGCTGGGACCCCAGCTATTTACAATATATATTAATGATCTGGATGAGGGAATTGAAGGCAACATCTCCAAGTTTGCGGATGACACTAAGCTGGGGGGCAGTGTTAGCTGTGAGGAGGATGCTAGGAGACTGCAAGGTGACTTGGATAGGCTGGGTGAGTGGGCAAATGCATGGCAGATGCAGTATAATGTGGATAAATGTGAGGTTATCCACTTTGGTGGCAAAAACAGGAAAGCAGACTATTATCTAAATGGTGGCCGATTAGAAAAAGGGGAGATGCAACGAGACCTGGGTGTCATGGTACACCAGTCATTGAAAGTAGGCATGCAGGTGCAGCAGGCAGTGAAGAAAGCGAATGGTATGTTAGCTTTCATAGCAAAAGGATTTGAGTATAGGAGCAGGGAGGTTCTACTGCAGTTGTACAGGGTCTTGGTGAGACCACACCTGGAGTATTGCGTACAGTTTTGGTCTCCAAATCTGAGGAAGGACATTATTGCCATAGAGGGAGTGCAGAGAAGGTTCACCAGACTGATTCCTGGGATGTCAGGACTTTCATATGAAGAAAGACTGGATAGACTCGGCTTATACTCGCTAGAATTTAGGAGATTGAGGGGGGATCTTATAGAAACTTACTAAATTCTTAAGGGCTAGGCTAGATGCAGGCTAGATGCAGGAAGATTGTTCCCGATGTTGGTGGAAGTCCAGGACAAGGGGTCACAGCTTAAGGATAGAGGGGAAATCCTTTAATACCGAGATGTGAAAAGCATTTTTCACACAGAGAGTGGTGAATCTCTGGAACTCTCTGCCACAGAAGGTAGTTGAGGCCAGTTCATTGGCTATATTTAAGAGGGAGTTAAATGTGGCCCTTGTGTCTAAAGGGATCAGGGGGTATGGAGAGAAGGCAGGTACAGGATACTGAGTTGGATGATCAGCCATGATCATATCGAATGGCGGTGCAGTCTCGAAGGGCCGAATGGCCTACTCCTGCACCTATTTTCTATGTATCTATGTATCTATGGCTGATCAACTCCAATCAGTCACTGTCTTCTCCCCATATCCCTTGACTTCGTTATCTTTAAGAGCCCTATCTAGCTCTCTCTTAAAAGCATCTAGAAAACCGGCCTCCACCGCCCTCTGTCACTTCCTGGTCGAGGATGCGTCATTTCTCCGAGTCGCATCTTCGCCTCTCCTCGGGGCCTACCATCTGGATTGGCGCAGCCTTTCCTACCAGAGACGGGCCAGAGCTTCAGCAGCGGCGCAGCACTGGATTCCATCACGGAGCGGGCGATGCCTCACCGGGGATCACCGTGTTGGAGCTCCGGAGTGCTGGGCCTGCCGTCTTTCACACCGTGGAGCTGTGGTCTGCGGAGCTTCCAGCCGCGGGCGGCGCTGACTTTAACATCGCGGAGGCCTGGGATCTTTCGCAGAGAATTGCCAGTGCTGGAGCTCCGCCCAGCTCGGCCTGTGGACTTCAGGAGCCACGGTCTCCAGTAGGAAGCAGCCGATTCGGAAGCTCCAAGCCGCTGAGAGTGTTCCTCCATTCCAACGCTGGAGTTTCGATCATCCCGGCGAGAGGGCCGAACATCGGGCCGCCGTAGTGGCGACTGCGGAGGGCTCAAAGGCCCCGACCACGGGTGAACAAAGAGGAAGATGACTGAACTTTATTGCCTTCTCTCACAGTGGGAAACGTTGATTCCGCTGTGGGGGGATGTTCATGTTAAACTCTATCGTATTGTGTTTATTATATTTGTGTGGCTGTATGGTAACTCAAATTCACTGCACCAACTGGTGTATGTGACAATAAATGTAACTTGAACTTGAACTTGTATCTATCCACTGTAATTGGCTCAATTGTAATCATGTAAGGTCTTCCTGCTGACTAGTTGGGGTCAAGGAAAGAGTGTTCACGTCACGGCCCTGTTACCACCACCACGCACAAGAAGCACAAGAAGCGACAAGACAGACACCATTGTATGCAGATGCTGAGAAATGTGATCAACTCTGGCGGAACAACTTCTAATCTTGTGTGTGGACTCAATAAGAAGAGGAAGCTGACTGGCTAGCACGCAGCAAAAAGCTTTTCACTGTACCTCGGTACACGTGACAACGGGTCGATGGTTGAAAGGGTCAAGAGCTTCAAATTCCTGGGCGTGCATATCTCTGAAGATCTTTCCTGGTCCGAGAACACTGAGGTACAGGAGCCTGAAGACTGCAACGTCCAGGTTCAGGAATAGCTACTTCCCCACAGCCATCAGGCTATTAAACTTGGCTCGGGCAAAACTCTGAACATTAATAGCCCATTATCTGTTTATTTGCACTTTATCAGTTTATTTATTCATGTGTGTATATATTTATATAATGGTATATGGACACACTGATCTGTTCTGTAGTCATGCCTACTATGTTCTGTTGTGCTGAAGCAAAGCAAGAATTTCATTGTCCTATACAGGGACACATGACAATAAACTCTCTTGAATCTTGAACTGAATCAAACAGCTGATTGGTATTTACCTTTCTTCCTTTGAACGGGTGGCACAAGGTCGTGGTCATCTTCCTTCTTACTGCTCAGATCGTTGGTGTTGACTGTCACCGTGGCCCTTATCTCCTGCTGGGCCACCTGCATGCGATCGTAGAAGACTTTGAAGAACTTCTCGGACTTCTTCAGCTCGTTCAGCTGGCGGTGAAAGGAGTTCTGCAATGTTGAAAAGGTTAGAAGAAAGTGATTAGAAGAGGGCCCGAGGGGCTGTCTGAAGGGCGAGGTCCTTCCTCCGGCCCGTGACTTGCCTGAGTCTGCGTGTTGCCGCCCTCCAGCAGGGCGATGCCCAGCGCGATGCTCTCCTCGAAGATCCTGCTGTTCTTGGTGTTGGTGATGAGGTCCGTGACCAGTTCCGACGCCCCTTCCCTGTCCAGGTGACATTGAATCTCGAAGACAGAGATGCCGCACTTGTCCGAATCTGAGGAGGAACTGCCTGTTCGGAGAAAGACAAACGTTTCAGCTTTTACCTGTGACATGACGTGCCGACCTCTATACTCAACACCCTGAATGATAAAGACCAATAAAGACCTCGGATGGCGTTTAGTTTAGTTTAGAGATACAGGCTATTCAGCCCACCGAGTCCGCGTTGACCAGTGATCCCCGCACATTAACACTACCCTACACACACTAGGGATAATTTACATTTATACCAGGCCAATTAACCTACGAACCTGCACATCTTTGGAGTGTGGGAGAAAACCGAAGATCTGGGCAATATCCCACGCAGGTCACGGGGAGAACGTACAAACTCCACACAGGCAGCACCCATAGTCAGGATGGAACCTGGGTCTCTGGTGCTGTAAGGCAGCAACTCTACCGCTGCACCACCGTGCTGCCACTGTCTCTCGGGTGACGTTGTCCTAAGCGTTCAGAGTGGCTTCTGGACTCCTGTTTCTGCTTGGCTTCAGCCTGCTTGCTTAATTCTCCGCCCCACTGCTACCCTTAAGGTCCTGATTTCTTGCAATTGGGTAAATCGGCCCATCAAGTCTACATTCAACCATGGCTGATCTATCTTTCACATTTAGAAATGTAGAGAATTGAGAAAATTAGATTTAGAAGTCCAAGCCTTTGTTCCTGTGACCAAACTGCATGACTCCACACTTTGCTACACTATATTCCTTCTACCAATTCTCTGCCCACTCTCCCAACCTGTCCAAGCCCGTCTGCAGACCCCCTGGTTTCGCTACACAACCTGCCCCTCCACCAATCTTCGTATCATCTGCAAACTTGGCCACAAAGCTTTTCATTCCCTCATCCAAATCAATGATATATTTTAGTGCGGGTACGCATACTCCTTCTGACGGACATAAAACAAACTGCCGGAGGAACTCAGCGGGTCAGGCAGCATCAGTGCCCCTTCAGACAAAGAACAGGTCGACTGTTTAGGTCAGTTGGAGCATCATGAGCCTGAATACAGAAGCTGCCTGACCCGTAATACATAGGAGGAGAATGAGGCTGATCTTTGTTCCATTACTTGATGGAGTGGACATGAAAACACAATTGATCCGCACATCGTGTTTAAGAAGGAACTGCAGATGCTAGAAAATCGAAGGTAGACAGAAATGCTGGAGAAACTCAGCGGGTGCGGCAGCATTTATGGAGCGAAGGAAACAACGTTTCGGGCCGAGACCCTTCTTCAGACATTCATCAATCACAATTGATTCACACATCTCCTGGACCCATCCCCAACTGAATACACTTTGGACTTTATCAAGGAAGCAGGCCCTTTGGCCCACCAGGGTCAACCAGCCATCCTAGGGGGTAGGGAACCGAATGGCACAGCTAGTGGAGCTGCTTATATTCACAGCTCCAGAGACCCAGGTTCAATCCTGACCTTGGCTGCTGTTTGTGTGGAGTTTGCACGTTCTCCCTGTGACCGTGTGGGTTTCCTTTCCACTCACAGTCCGACATGTTCCCGATGCTGGGAGAGTCCAGAACCAGGGGCCACAGTTTAAGAATAAGGGGTAAGCCGTTTAGAACGGAGATGAGGGCAAACATTTTCACACAGAGAGTTGTGAGTCTGTGGAATTCTCTGCCTCAGAGGGTGGTGGAGGCCGGTTCTCTGGATACTTTCAAGAGAGAGCTAGACAGAGCTCTTAAAGATAGCGGAGTCAGGGGATATGGGGAGAAGGCAGGAACGGGGTACTAATTGTGGATGATCAGCCATGATCACATTGAATGGCGGTGCTGGCTCGAAGGGCCAAATGGCCTACTCCTGCACCTATTGTCTATTGTCTATAAAGACGTATATATTCGCAGGTTAATTAGCCCTCTGTAAAATTGTCACTAGTATGTAGGAAGTGGTATAACAGAAAAAAAGTGTGAGTGGGTGATTGTCTGTCAGCATGGACTTGGTGGGCTGAAGGGCCTGTTTCCACACTGCATCTCTGAACTGAACTAATTATACAAAATTCCTCTATCAAAATCATAAATATAAATAGTAAACAGTCAAGGCATCCGCAACAATATTTGAGACACTCAACTGGTTACTACTTGCTGTGCTGAAGATGATTCATAAGTTCATAAGTTAAAGGAGCAGGATTTGGTCATTCTGGCCATCAAGTCTACTCCGCCATTCTATCATAGCTGATCAATCTTTATCTTTCAACCCCATTCTCCTGCAGTCTGCCCCATAACCCCTGAAGCACATTACTAATCACGAATCTGTCAATCTGCGCCTAGAAGACACAAAATGCTGGAGTAAATCCATCCAGTGACTTGGCCTCCACTGCCCTCTGTGGCAGGGAATTCCACAAATTCACAACTCTCTGGGTGAAAAAGTTTTTTCTCACCTCAGTCTCAAATCACCTCCCCTTTATTCTAAGACTTTGGCCCCTGGTTCTGGACTCGCCTAATATTGGGAACATTTTCCTGCATCTAGCCTGTCCAGTCCTTTTATAATTTTATATGTTTCTATAAGATCCCCCCCCTCATCCTTCTAAACTCCAGTGAATACAAGCCAAGTCTTTTCAATCTTTCCTCATATGACAGTCCCGCCATCCCAGGGATCAATCTCGTGAACCTCCGCTGCACTGCCTCAATCACAAGGATGTCCTTCCTCAAATTAGGAGACCAAAACTGTACCCAATACTCCAGATGTGGTCTCACCAGAGCCCTATACAACTGCAGAAGCATCTCTGGAGAGAAGGGATGGGTGACGTTTCGGGTCGAGACACCTTCTTCAGACTGAGAGTCAGTGGCGAGGGAGACAGAAAGACATTTACCTCCGGTTTGTGGTGACTTAGAGAAGCCCCCCGCAGCCAAAGGGGCATTGATGGTACCGACGTGTCCATCCGCTTTGTATATGCTGCGGATATTCCCAAAGTAGCGATTCAGGAGAATCTTCCTCAATACTGTGCCCTTTAAACAAAAATCAGATGAGAAAGAGCTTGTTAAATGTATCGGTAAATGAAACAATGACAACTAGACATGTGGTTTGGAGTAGATTAACAGCAATGCCAATTACTAACCAAGGCTCCCCTGACATCAGTCTGAAGAAGGGCCTCGTCCTGAAACGTCCCCCCATTCCTTCTCTCCAGTTACTCCAGCATTTTGTGTCTATCTTCAATTTAAACCAGCATCTGCACTTCCTTCCTGCACTTAATCTACTGACCCACCCGCCTTGGGATGTGGGAGGAAACCGGAGCACCCGCATGCTAAAATACTGGAATGCATGTAAACCCTCCCCTCTCTGCAAGTCCCTCACAGCGCGAGAGACGCGAGTTTGAACCTAACTTCGGGTGCTGTCTGTGTGGAGTTCGCATGTTATCCCTGTTACTGCGTGAGTTTCCTCCGGGTGCTCCGGTTTCCTCCCATCATTCAGTTAATCGGCTGTGTTTCAGTTCAGACTGAAATGAGAGTGGAGGCCTGAGCTGCCCAATATTCTCTGGTAAGATTTTTACAATTTGTTCCTTTTATCGAGCAAGAGCACAAAATACAGACAATCGGTGGTACAACGCCAGTGCTCCTGTTCCGTCACCTCTGTTTTTATACGTGGTGCTGTGCTGGCAATTAGTATTTCCACTGGCAATATGAAGCATGAAATATCAATCCAATCAGCTCCAGGCCGACTGTCAGACTGATTTTCCATTCTGCACCGGAGATATGAGGCATTTTTGTTTCAGTAAATGCATCGCCTGGAATGTGTGGATATTCATTATTTTCTGATAATTTGTCCTTTACTACGAATGACTTTAAACAGTGAAGTCACGGGAAGGGTCATGGAATCATGCAGTTCGCATGTTATCCCTGTTACTGCGTGAGTTTCCCAGAATCAGGCCCTTTAACCTATGTGTATTTGTCATTACACATGGCCGGACCGAAAATAACCAGCTCCAGGGTCATCTCCGTGACACCACGCTCCTCATCCTCATCTGGGAGAGACAGCAGAGGAGAATATAATCGAACTCCCCCACTGGAGACCCTCGGACTACCTGTGATCGGACTCTGCTGGACTTTATCTTGCACTGAACCTTATTCACGTTATCACCTACCTGTTTACTGTGGACGGTTCTGCTGGCTGGTTAGCATGCAACACAAGCTTTCTCACTGGACCTCAGTACACGTGACAATAAACTAAACTCAAGTGTTTTGCAGCGATCAGTGGTTGTAGGAAACGCAGGGATCAATCATTCTTTACTGGCAATGGAGTAAGATTATCGAATGTTAGCAACGATTTACAACCATGAGTCCATGAAGAACACTGAGGGGATGGGCAAGCACAGGGTTAATGGTCATGTTAATCGAGGAAGCTCTCTGCTCTTCCTTCATGGTATCTCTTTCAACAGAGGATGGCATCCAATTTCCAACCATTGACATTCACAGCTAATCAATGACGACATATCTGTTAAGAATTTCATTGTACCGTTTTAGTACACATGATGATTAAACACTCTAGACTCTTACATAGAAACATAGACAATAGGTGCAGGAGTAGAGGCCATTTGGCCCTTCGAGCCTGCACCGCCATTCAATATGATCATGGCTGATCATCCAACTCAGTATCCTGTACCTGCCTTCTCTCCATACCCCCTGATCCCTTTAGCCACAAGGGCCACATCTAACCCTCTTAAATATAGCCAATGAACTGGCCTCGACTACCTTCTGTGGCAGAGAATTCCAGAGATTCACCACTCTCTGTGTGGAAAATGTTTTCCTCATCTCGGTCCTAAAAGATTTCCCCCTTATCCTTAAACTGTGACCCCTTGTTCTGGACTTCTTGTGTAGGAAGGAACTGCCGATGCTGGTTTACACCAAAGAGCAAAGCAAAATGCTGGAGTAAAACCCCTGTCCCACGGTACGAGTTCATTCCAAGAGTTTTCCCGAGTTTGCCCTGATTCGATCTCTGAGATTTACGGTAATAGCCATGCGTCGGTACTCGGGGCTCTCGTGGACATTTTTCATCATGTTGAAAAATCTTCACGAGTCTTCCCGAGCTTATCTGCCATTAGCGAGTCTTCCCGAGTACCTGCCGTTAGCGTTACGGGCCGATAAGAGACGTCCCCGAGCTCCGACGTACCCGCTACGTGCATTCTCCGTGCTTACCACGAGTTTGATTTTTTTTTAAACTAGGGAGAGCTCTTGGAATGAACTCGTACCATGGGACAGGGCTATAACTCAGCGGGTCAGACAGCATCGCTGGAGAGAAGGAATAGGTGACGTTTCTGGTCGAGACCCTTCTTCTGAGTTCGGAGTCACTCTCGACTCTTGACGTGTCTGGCAGCTCTCTCAATCAGGAATATTAAGGAAAGGCAGTAGATGCTGGCCTTCTGAGTCACTCTCAGATTCTTGGGTTGACCACTGAAGGTCGACGGTGCCGTGCAGCTACAGGCATGAGTTGTGTGGAGTTAGCCTGCAGAGAGGCACTGACATAGTGGTTTAGTTTAGTTCAAGGATACAGCGTGGAAACAGGTCCTTCGGCCCACCGAGTCCGCACCGACCAGCGATCCCCGCTCACGAGCACTACCCCACACACCCAAGGGACGCAGGTCACGGGGAGAACGTGCAAACGACGTACAGACAGCACCCATGGTCAGGATGGGAACCATGGTCTCTGGCGCTGTAAGGCAGCGACTCTACCGCTGCACCACCGTGGCCTATCCAACACTGCAGGCTCCTGCCAGGCGTCAAGATGGATGCACCCGTCCCAAACAACGGGCGCCAGCGCCACAATAACACGTGCTTTACAGGTGTGAAACTAAAATACTTCACGTGTTTGGCAAAGAGCTCTGCCTCATTTTCCCCTTCTATTAATCTTGTGTTATCACACAGCAGAGAGCTCCATGCGCCGGCTGAACTAGAACCAGCTGAAATCTCTCCAGTCACGAGCTCCCTTTGAGTTTAGTTTATTGTCACGTGTACCGAGGTACAGTGAAAAACTTTTTTGTTGCATGCTAACCAGTCAGCGGAAAGACAATACATGATTACAATCGAGCCGTCCACAGTGTACAGATACATGATAAAGGGAATAACGTGAAAAACTGTGGTCGCTGGGCGAATGCAGAAATTTCCCTTCTGATCTTACAGAGGTGTACAAAATCATGAGAGGAATAGATCGGGTAGACGCACAGAGTCTCTTGCCCAGAGTAGGGGAATCGAAGCCCAGAGGACATAAGTTTAAGGTGGCCCCATAGCAGAAGCGTCCACGTCGCAGGGCTGGAAACTGGAAGTATCCCGGCTAATTCTGCTACCACCATCATCTATTGTAACAAGTGATGGCTCCCGCTGATTGTCGCCAGAAGCTTGCGTCCTTTTCAGGACGGGCAATGGCAGCGAGGTCAACATTTGTAACAAGATGGACATGAAAGAAGAAGATAGGTTCACGGTGAAGAGGGGACGATTTAATAGGAATCTGCGGGGTAACTCTTCACACAAAGGGTGGTGGGTGTATGGAATGAACTGCCAGAGGAGGCAGTTGAGGCTGGGACTATTGCAATGTTTAAGAAACAGTTAGACAGGTACATGGATCGGACAGGTTTGGAGGGATATGGACCAAAAGCAGGTAGTGTAGCTGTGACATGTTGGCGCGTATGGGCAAGTTGCGCCAAAGGGCCTGTTTTCACACTGTATCACCCTATGACTACATCATACTTCCACCATGCATGAATGCTTCAAAATCAAGTGGTCGAGTTTTATTGCCATATATAGTCAAGCATAGAAACAGAAAATAGGTGCAGGAATAGGCCATTTGGCCCTCGAGCCAGTAGGTGGCACTAGTGTCGATGGGACATGTTGGTCGTTGTGGGCAGGTTGGGCCGATGGGCCTGTTTCCACGGCTGTATCACTCCATGACTCTATGCTACAACTCTGCTCTCCAGCCCCTCTGCCGCTGAGAGAGACCATCGTGAGATGACCTCCGGGCCGTCTAGAAGCACATTAATCACCAGTGGCACATGGAGGGGGTGGAGCGGTGTGGAAGATCAGCCATGAAGACATTAGCAAGATTACCGCATCGCAAAGAGCAAACATCAGAGAGTGCTGATGTGTGCGGAATAGATTGGCTGAGTGACCGTGGGCGGCTTGTTCGGGCTTGTGAGTCTAAACCATGCATAAACCCATTGGTCACGCATGAAGTCAAGTCAGCAGTAACTGTACATGCCATACCACGTGAAGCTCTGTGGATGGAGCAGATGGAACCCGATGGCTACTCAGCCATTAAGCACATCGCCACCGCTGATTAGACACAGAGATAACACAATTCAGCAAACACCGACCTGAATTCCATACAGGAGAATTGCAGAGTTTACTAACACGGTGGTGCAGCGGTAGAGTTGCTGCCGCACAACGCCAGAGACCCGGGTTCCATCCCGACCACGGGCGCTGTCTGTACGGAGTTTGTACGTTCTCCCCGTGACCTACGTGGGTTTTCTCCGAGATCTTCGGTTTCCTCCCACACTCCAAAGACGTACAGGTTTGTAAGTTAATTGGCTTTGGTGTAAATGTAAAAAAATGTCCCTAGAGTAGGATAGTGGTCCCTCCCCTCTCCTCTCCCTCTTCACCTTTCACGTCAGTGCCACTTTCCTGCACTAACCGTTAAGCCCTCGATTCCCTTAGTACTCCAAAAACCTATCCATGTCAAGATAAGGGATGGAAGTACATTGTTTTGCTGAAGATAGACACAAAGTGCAGGAGTAACTCAGCGGGTCAGTCAGCATCTCTGGAGGAAAGGAATAGATGACGTATCGGGACGAGACCCTTCTTCAGATTGAAAGACAGAAGTGTGGAGGAAGGCCAGAACCAAACAGGGCTGGCAACAGATGGGTGGAGCCCACAATGGCCCATTGTTGGCTGGGGAAGGTGTGAGAGCAACATGGATATAAGGAGGCGAACAGTGGAACTAGTAGGATGGCTGGGAATGGAGAAGGGGGCAGAGAGGGGAGGGGAGGGAATGCAGGAGTTACTTTTAAATTAGAGAAATAATGTTCATACCGCTGGGTTATAAGCTGCCCAAGGGAAATATGAGGTGCTGTTCCTCCAATTTGCATGTGGCCTCACTCTGACTGCAAAAAGCTGTCTTTTTAAATTCAAAACCTATTACTGCTGGTTGTTTACAGTTGACGAGGCTGTTCAAAGAGGCTTCTTGGAGACAGGTTCTCGCATCGTTTAGTTTAGTGATCCTTTGGCTCACCGGGTCCATGACAACCATCATTCACCTGTTCACACTAGTTCTATGTTATCCCACTTTTTCTATGCTGTCATAGCCCCAGCCTCAACTACCTCCCCAGGCAGCTCGTTCCATAAACCCACCACCCTCTGGGTGAAAAAGTTGCCTCTCAGGTTCCTATTAAATCTTTGCCCTCACACCTTAAACCTACTGGATGTCCTCTGGTTCTTGATCCCCCTACACTTGCTAAAAGACTGAGTATTCACCCTAACTAGTCACCTCACCGTTTTCTACATTTCCATAAGATCCCTCAGCCTCCTGCGCTCCTGGGAATAGAGTCCCGGCCTGTTCAACCTCTCCCTCTACAGCTCAGGTCGTCAAGTCCTGGCAACATCCTCGTAAATCTTCTCTGCGCATTTTCCAGCTTCCTGACATCCTTCCAACAGCAAAACTGAACGCAACATTCCAAGGTCCGAAGAGGAGCTTCGACCAGAAACATCATCCATTCCATCTCTCCGGAGATTCTGCCTGTCCCGCTGAGTTACCCCAGCATTTTGTGCCTATCTTTGGTTTAAACCAGCATCTGCAGTTCCTTCCTACATATGACCTGCTAACCCACCCATCCTTGGGATGTGGGAGGAAACCGGAGCACCCGCATGCTAAACTACTGAAATACATGTAAACCCTCCCCTCTCTGCCACGGCCTCACAGCGCGAGAGACCCGAGTTCAAATCTAACCCCGGGTGCTGTCTGTGTGGAGTTTGCATGTCAGCCCTGTGAGTGCCCCAGATGCGACCTCACCAACATCTTATACAATTGTAACATAACGGGGCAACTTCTCTACTCAATATCCTGACTGATGAAGGCCAGTGTACCTGGGTTGGTGTCTCGGGTGAAGTTATGCTAAAACCCCTGTCCCACGGTACGAGTTCATTCCAAGAGTTCTCCAGAGTTTGCCCTGATTCGAACTCGGAGATTTACGGTAATGGTCACTCGTCGGTATTCGGGGCTCTCGTGAACATTTTTCAAAGTGTTGAAAAATCTTCACGAGTCTTCCTGTGCATACCTGTCATTAGCGAGTCTTCCCGAGTACCTGCCGTTAGCGGTACGAGCCTCTAAGAGACGTCCCCGAGCTCCGACGTACCCGCTACGTTCATTCTCTGTGCTTACCACGAGTTTGATTTTTTTTAAACTCGGGAGAGCTCTTGGAATGAACTCGCACAGTGGGACAGGCAGCGTCTCTGGAGAGAAGGAATGGGTGGCGTTTCGGGTTGAGACCCTTCTTCAGACTTCAGAGTCACTCTCTGAGTTACTGCAGCACTTTGAGTCTAGGTCTGTGATAAACACCGCCCACTAGTGGCAGATAAGTTCATAGCAAGTAAACACACAGCTTCCAATGCCAACAAACTATCCAAACTCACGTTTTCCCCAAAGTTGTCTTCCCTTTTGAGCATCTCTCTCAGGGTTTGAAGAATTTTCATGCAGAGTTTCTCTTCTTTATCCATCAGTATTTTCGAATGATTGATCAGTCTATGATTTAAAGAATATAAAATCTTATTCTCAGCCTCTGTGACATCCACAAGCAATAGAACTTTCACAAGTAGCAGAATAGTCACGATAGGTTACTTAGTTACATTAGTTTAGTTTAGAGATACAGCATGGAAACAGGCTCTTCGGCCCACTGAGTCCATGCCGACCATCGATCACCCGTTCACCACTAGCTCTATGTTATCCCACTTTCGCTCCACTCCCTGCACATTCGGCCGACAAATCTGCACGTCTTTGGGATTTGGGAGGTAACCGGAGCACCTGGAGAAAACCCACGCGGTCACAGGGAGAACATGCAAGCTCCACACACACAGACAGCACCCGAGGTCAGGATCGAACCCGGGTCAAAGTTGACTGGAAAGATACCCTAGCAGGGATGACAGTGGAACAACAATGGCAGGTATTTGGGGGAATAAGAATAATAATAAGGTGCAGGATCAGTTCATTCCAAAGAGGAAGAAAGATTCCAAGGGGAGTAAGGGGTGACCGTTGCTGACAAAGGAAGTCAAGGATAGTATAAAATAAAAGAAAAGAAGTACAACATAGCAAAGATGAGCGTGAAGCAAAAGGGTTGGGTAATGTTTAAAGAGCAACAGAAGATAACTAAAAAGGCAATATGGGGAGAAAAGATGAGGTACAAAGATAAGCTAGCCAAGAATATAAAGGAGGATAGTAAAAGCTTCTTGAGGTATGTGAAGAGGAAAAAATTAGTTCAGACCAAAGTTGGACCCTTGAAGACTGAAAAGGGTGAATTTATTATGGGGAGCAAGGAGATGGCAGACAAGTTGAACAGGTACTTTCGATCTGTCTTCACTAAGGAGGACACAAACAATCTTCCTGATGTACTAGTGGCCAGAGGATCTAGGGTGACGGAGGAACTGAAGGAAATCCACATTAGGCAGGAAATGGTGTTGGGTCGACTGATGGGACTGAAGGCTGATAAATCCCCAGGGCCTGATGGTCTGCATCCCAGGGTACTTAAGGAAGTGGCTCTAGAAATCGTGGACGCATTGGTGATAATTTTCCAATGTTCTACAGATTCAGGATCAGTTCCTGTGGATTGGTGGGTAGCTAATGTTATCCCACTTTTTAAGAAAGGCAGGAGCGAGAAAACAGGGAATTATAGACCAGTTAACCTGACATCAGTGGTGGGAAAGATGCTGGAGTCAATCATAAAAGATGAAATAGCGGCACATTTGGATAATAGGATCGGCCCGTGTCAGCATGAATTTACGAAGGGGAAATCATGCTTGACTAATCTTTTGGAATTTTTTGAGGATGTAACTAGGAAAATGGACAAGGGAGAGCCAGTGGATGTAGTGTACCTGGACTTTCAGAAAGCATTTGATACGGTCCCACATAGGAAATTAGTGGGCAAAATTAGGGCACTGGGTATTGGGGGTAGAGTGCTGACATGGATAGAAAATTGGTTGGCAGACAGGAAACAAAGAGTAGGGATTAACGGGTCCTTTTCAGAATGGCAGGCAGTGACTAGTGGGGTACCGCAAGGCTCGGTGCTGGGACCGCAGCTATTTACAATATACAGTACATCAATGATTTAGATGAAGGGATTCAAAGTAACATTAGCAAATTTGCAGATGACACAAAGCTGGGTGGCAGTGTGAACTGTGAGGAGGATGCTATGAGAATGCAGGGTGATTTGGACAGGTTGGGGGAGTGGGCAGATGCATGGCAGATGAAGTTTCATGCGCATAAATGTGAGGTTATCCACTTTGTTGCAAAAACAGGAAGGCAGATTATTATCTAAATGGTGTCAAGTTGGGAAAAGGGGAAGTACAACGGGATCTGGGGGTCCTTGTCCATCAGTCAATGAAAGTAGGTATGCAGGTACAGCAGGCAGTGAAGAAAGCCAATATACCAAGAGTTGGCCTTTATAACAAGAGAAATTGAGTAAAGGAGCAAATAGGTCCTTCTGCAGTTGTACAGGGCCCTTGTGAGACCACACCTGGTCTATTGTGTGCAGTTTAGGTCTCCAAGTACGGGGAAGGACATTCTTGCTATTGAGGGAGTGCAGCGTAGGTTTACAAGGTTAATTCCCGGGATGGCGGGACTGTCATATGCTGAGAGAATGGAGCAGCTGGGCTTGTACACTCTGGAGTTTAGAAGGATGAGAGCGGATCTTATTGAAACATATAAGATTATTAAGGGTTTGGACACGCTAGAGGCAGGAAACATGTTCCCGATGTTGGGGGAGTCCAGAACCAGGGGCCACAGTTTAAGAATAAGGAGTAAGCCATTTAAAACGGAGACGAGGAAACACTTTTCTCACAGAGAGTGGTGAGTCTGTGGAATTCCCTGCCTCAGAGGGCAGTGGAGGCAGGTTCTCTGGATACTTTCAAGAGAGAGCTAGATAGGTCTCTTAAAAATAGTGGAGTCAGGAGATATGGGGAGAAGGCAGGAACGGGTTACTGATTGGGGATGATCAGCCATGATCACATTGAATGGCGGTGCTGGCTCGAAGGGCCAAATGGCCTACTCCTGCACCTATTGTCTATTGAATGAGGTGGCCCCACATCCCTCTACACTCCAACAAGTACAGGCCCAGTGCCGACAAACGCTCACCATACGTTAGCCCACTCATTCCTGGGATCATTCTCGTAAACCTCCTCTGGACCCTCTCCAACGACAGCACATCCTTCCTCAGGTATGGTGGCCCAGAACTGCTCACAATAACCCAAATATGGTCAGCACAGCACCATATAAAACCCAATTTCTGTTTCAGTTCAGTTTATTATCACGTGTACCGAGGTACAGGGAAAAGCTTTTGTTAACCAGTGCTAACCAGTCGGCGGAAAGACAATACATGATTAAAATCGAGCCATCCACAGTGTACAGATACATAATAAGGGAATAACGTTTAGTGCAAGATAAAGCCAGGAACGTCTGATCAAGGATAGTCCCAGGGTCACCAATGAGGTAGATGATAGTTCACTACTGCTCTCTAGTTGTGGTAGGATGGTTCAGTTGCCTGATAACAGCTGGGAAGAAACTGTCCCTGAATCTGGAGGTGTGCGTTGTCACACTTCAGCAATACAACTCTGTTTCTATTACATTTTATTTCACGACCAGGTTCAGGAATAGCTACTTCCCCACAGCCATCAAGCTATTAAACTTGGCTCGGACAAAACTCTGAACATTAATAGCCCATTATCTGATATTTGCACTTTATCAGTTTATTTATTCATGTGTGTACATATTTATATAATGGTATATGGACACACTGATCTGTTTTGTAGTCAATGCCGACTATGTTCTGTTGTGCTGAAGCAAAGCAAGAATTTCATTGTCCTATCAGGCACACATGACAATAAACTCTCTTGAATCTTATTTTGACTAACCAAATTTTATCAGCCAAATTCAAACTCTCTAGGGGATGCAGACAGGGATGTCCGTTATCACCCTTATTGTTCGCATTGGTGATAGAACCATTGGCGGAAAAAATTAGATCTGAACCTGAAATATATGGCTATAATACTGATACAACAATTAATAAAATTTCTTTATATGCAGATGATGTTTTGATTTATATTACAAAACCGGAAATTAGTATTCCCAACCTGCTAAACATTATAACTAAGTTTGGTGCATTTTCTGGGTATAGGATTAATTGGGATAAAAGCGAGATTATGCCAATAACAGGAATAAATCTAAATACATTACAACAATACCCATTAAAAGTAGTTACAGACAAACTTAAATATTTAGGGATTAACGTAACTAAAACTCATAATTCATTAATAAAATCCAACTATCCTCAACTATTAGATAAACTTAGAAAAAATATTTTATATTGGAAAACACTTCCTATATCCATGATTGGTAGAATAAGTGCCATAAAGATGGTATTTCTACCACAGTTGTTATATTTGTTTCAGGCTATTCCTTTTTTTCTTCCGAAAACTTTTTTTTTAAAAATTGATAATATTGTTAATAGTTTTATTTGGGATTATAAAAATCACAGAATAAATAAAAAACATCTATGCAAAGCTAAGATAAATGGAGGATTAGCACTTCCAAACTTTTTATATTATTTTTGGGCTGTTCAGATTAAGAATATGAATTTCTGGTGGGTAAATATGGATCATGAACCGACATGGTTAAATATAGAAAAGGAAGACTGTCTACCTTTCAATGTAGGTTCAATAATTTTTGCACCAACGGAAGTACAAAAAAAAAATTATAAAGACAACCTAATAATATATAATAATAGACGTATTTGGAAACAAATAGTTAAGACTCTACATTTGGATAATCTCTCATTTAGATTACCAATTATGAATAACCCATCGTTTAAACCTGCTATATTAGATGGGGGGTTTAAACAATGGGATGATTTAGGAATTACAAGGATAGAACACCTTTATAGAAAAGGAAAATTTCTTTTATTCCAGGAGTTACAAGATATTTATGGATTGTCTCCACAACATTTGTTTAGGTATTTACAAATTAGAGATTATATTAAATCCAATACACAAGATTATAAAAATAAAGAAGCAGGATTGTTAGACGAACTGTTTAATTTATATCCAAATACAGAAAAATTAATAGCCTATATATATAACATCATTTTGGATAAGGAGAATCCAATAACGGAAATATATCGTCAAGCATGGGAAAATGAAATGGGATTGGCTATAACAAAAGAAAACTGGGAAGAAAGTCTACAACGAATACACCGGTGTTCATTAAACGCCAGACATATACTGATACAATTTAAAGTATTATATAGGTTACATTATTCGAAAACTAAATTAAATAGTATTTTTCCGAATCTCTCCGCTATTTGTGATAAGTGCAAGAAAGCAGAGGCAAATTTAATACATAGTTTCGTTACATGTCCTAAATTGAATTATTACTGGACAGAAATTTTTAAAGTTATTTCTGAAGTCATCAAAGTTAAATTGGACCCTAACCCAAAGCTAATAATATTTGGAATTCCGGATTTACATCTATCACTTACAGTAAATCAAAGAAATTTCTTTGATTACTGTTTGATAATTGGGAAAAAAATCATATTGAAATTTTGGAAGGGAACATTATCCCCCACAACCAAAATGTGGGCAACAGAGATGATGGAGACGTTACATCTGGAAAGAATTAGATTTGTCCTATTGGACAAGTATAATTCTTTTGAACAGATATGGTCTCCATATATACAGTATTTAGAGAAGTAGCTGTTCTTGGCAACACAGCTCGGCGTGCACCCTGCGGGATTTGGTGAGAATAATTCATTTTTATATTGGAATTAACATATATGTCTTTATTGATACTATCACTTGTAGTAGTGTTATTAACAATACATATTGTGGTTTTTCATTTTTTTTTTTTTTTTTTTTTCTTCTTTTTTTTTTCGTTTCTCTTTTCTTTCTTATATATAATCAAATTATTATTTAATCACTCTCTTAATGATTTATAACTGTTCTATTCTTTTTCTATCATTATTTCTAAAAAAATAGTAGATAAGTATTACTAGTGTTTTACTTAATGCAAATTGAATTAATTTGATATAAAGTTGTTTGAAGCATTGTAATTGATTACCTTTAATAAAAAAATATATATCATGAATCTTATTTTCCAGTCCTCTCGAGATAATTGCTAGCTTTGCGTTTGCCTTCCTCTCATGTGCCACTCTCGCACAGTGGGACTCGTGGAGAGATCACGCTCGCTCACCGGTCTCGTCTCCCCACGCACCCCTCCCTTCCCCGCGACTCACTTGCTCATGAAGGCTCCACCCTCACATCTCATCTGCGTGTCGCTGCCATCGGGGAAGAGCAGCTCCGGACTGTGGAGAACGTCAACCAACACCGAGAGCTCGGCATGCACCATGGGTTGGAACTGGTGCTCCAGAGTCGACACGATATCCTGCGGGATCAACACACAAAACCCTCAGGCAACTGTCCAGTCATAGAGTCTTACAGCGTGGAAACAGGCCCTTCAGCCCATCTTGCCCACTCCGACCAACATGCCCTGGACTCCCACACTAGTCCCACCTGCCTGCGTTTGGCCCATATCCCTCTAAACCTGTCCTATCCATGTACCTGTCCAAATGTTTATTAAATGGCGTGATAGTCCCTGCCTCAACTACCGCCTCCGGTAATTCACTCCTTCCACCCACCACCCATTGTGCGAAAACGTC
Source organism: Amblyraja radiata (assembly GCF_010909765.2). NCBI lineage: Eukaryota > Metazoa > Chordata > Chondrichthyes > Rajiformes > Rajidae > Amblyraja > Amblyraja radiata. The sequence continues at coordinate 7,402,408 of NC_045976.1, read as the reverse complement.
ACCCCTCAGGTTCCTATTAAATCTTTCCCCCCTCACCTTAAACCTATGTCCTCTAGGCACAGTGATGCAGTGTTAGAGTTGCTGCCTTACAGCGCCAGAGACCCGGGTTCGATCCCGACAACGGGTGCTGTCTGTACGGAGTTTGTACGTTCTCCCTCTGACCTCGTGGGTTTTCTCCTGGATCTTCGGTTTCCTCCCACATCCCAAAGACGTGCAGGTTTGCAGGTTAATTGGCTTCAGTAAAACTTGTAAATAGCCCCTTGTGTGTGCGGATGGTGTTAGTGTGCGGGGATCGCTGGTCCACGGGGGGCCGAGGGGCCGGTTTCCGCGCTGTTTCTCTAAACTAAACTAAAATGCAATGATGAGAGGCATAATTACCTGTAACTTCTCGATGATGTTCCTGTAGTCCAAGCCGGGCGCCCCAGAGGCATCACGGTAACGAGGTGCACCGCGGGTGGACATGCGCCAACCGATGACTGCTCTCTGCACCATATTGGAGTGGGTCTTCAAAAACAAGGTGTTGACTTGGCTGTCCAGGTCCACGGGGATCGCTATAGCTCGACTTTTAGCTGCAATTACAAGTCCAATGTTAGTTATACTTTAGCCTTGGCTCAATTGGTTTTGTTCCCCAACTCTCCCTCTAAACTCTGCCTGGGTTTCAACAACTAAGTTACAGAGATAGGTTGAATAAATTAGGTCTTTATTCTCTGGAGCGCAGAAGGTTAAGGGGGGACTTGATAGAGGTCTTTAAAATGATGAGAGGGATAGACAGAGTTGATGTGATCAAACTTTTCCCTTTGAGAATAGGGAAGATTCAAACAAGAGGACATGACTTCAGAATTAAGGGACAGAAGTTTAGGGGTAACATGAGGGGGAACTTCTTTACTCAGAGAGTGGTAGCGGTGTGGAATGAGCTTCCAGTGGAAGTGGTGGCGGCAGGTTCGTTGGTATCATTTAAAAATAAATTGGATAGGCATATGGATGAGAAGGGAATGGAGGGTTATGGTATGAGTGCAGGCAGGCGGGACTAAGGGAAAAAACGTTGTTCGGCACGGACTTGTAGGGCCGAGATGGCCTGTTTCCATGCTGTAATTGTTATATGGTTATATGTTATATGGTTAAACCTGTCCTATCCACGTACCTGTCCAAATGTCTCTTAAACGTTGAGATAGTCCCAGCCTCAACTACCTCCTCGGGCAGCTGGTTCCATTCACCCACCACTTTTTTTGTGTGAAAAAGTGAGCCAGAGTGAGTCTAGTTTAGAGATACAGCGCGGAAACGGGCCCGGATAGCACGCAAAACAATGTGCTCACTGTATCTCGGTACAGGCGGCAATAATACACCAAAACTAATAGCAGTACAAATATTCTCAGATGAACATGGAAGGGGAGGTAGGAATAGACTGGAGGTAGGAAAAGGCCAGAACCAAACAGGGCCGACAACAGATGACCAAGGAAGGGTGGAGCCCACAATGGTCCATTGTTGGCTGGGGAAGAGGTGATAACGACAGGGATACAAGGATGCGAACAGTGGAACGGGTAGGACGACTAGGGTGGGGGGTTGACTTGAAATTGGAGAGATCAATGTTCATACCGCTGGGTTGTAAGCTGCCCGAGTGAAATATGTTTCAGGTGTGGGACATTTTATCAGAAATGGGACAAAGTGAAAAAAAGTCTGTAAAAGGGTCTCGACCCGAAAGTCATCTACCCCTTTTCTCCAGAGATGCTGCCTGACCCGCTGAGTTCCTCCAGCACTTTATGTTTTGGTGAGTGATTCCAAGTTGCGGTTCTTTCCCAGTCATGTACCGCGATGAAACGTCCTCAGTTCAATTCTGAAACCCGACATAGTTGTTGTGTTGGGGGCTGGATTGTGGCCAGTGTCATGGAGTCAACCAGGCCCTTCAGTCCAACTTGCCCATACTGGCCAACATGTCCCATCTACACTAGTCCCACCTGCCTGTGTTTGGCCCATATCCCTCCAAACTTGTCCTATCCATTTACCTGTCTAACTGTTTCTTAAACATTGCAATAGTCCCTGCCTCCAACTACCTCCTCTGGCAGCTTGTTCCACACACCCACCACCCTTTGTGTGAAAAGGTTACCCCTCAGATTCCTATTATAGACAATAGACAATAGGTGCAGGAGAAGGCCATTCAGCCCTTCGAGCCAGCACCGCCATTCAATGTGATCATGGCTGATCATCCCCAATCAATACCCCGTACCTGCCTTCTCCCCATATCCCCTGGCTCCACTATCTTTAAGAGCACTATCTAGCTCTCTCTTGAAAGCATCCAGAGAACCGGCCTCCACCGCCCTCTGAGGCAGAGAATTCCACACTCACCACTCTCTGTGAGAAAAAGTGTTTCCTCGTCTCCTGATTCTTAAACTGTGGCCGCTGGTTCTGGACTCCCCCAACATCGGGAACATGTTTCCTGCCTCTAGCGTGTCCAAACCCTTAACAATCTTATATGTTATTAAATCTTTTCCCCTTCACCTTAAACCCATGCCCTCTGGTCCTCGATTCCCCTACTCTGGGCAAGAGACTGTGCATCTACCCGATCTATACCTCTCGTGATTTTATACACCTCTATAAGATCACCCCTTATCCTCCTGCGCTCCAAGGAATAGAGACCCAGCTTACTCAATCTCTCCCTATAGCTCAGACCCTCGAGTCCTGGCAACAGCCTCGTAAATCTTCTCTGCACCCTTTCCAGCTTGACAATATCTTTCCTATAACATGCTGCCCAGGACTGAACACAATACTCTAAATGCGGTAGACAAAAATGCCGGAGAAACTCAGCGGGTGAGGCAGCCTCTATGGAGCGAAGGAAATAGGCAACGTTTCGGCCCGAAGCGTTGCCTATTTCCTTCGCTCCATAGATGCTGCCTCACCCGCTGAGATCCTTCGGCGTTTTTGTCTACCTTCGATTTTCCAGCATCTGCAGTTCCTTCTTAAACACTCTAACTGCAGTCTCACCAACAACGTCTTATACAACTGCAACGTGACTGATGAAGGACAATGGGCCAAAGGTCTTTTGTCCACCCCGTCTGCCATTGCTGGCAGCACGTTCCAGGCACTCGCCACTGTGCAAAACAACTTGCCCCCAACATCTCCTTTAAATTTGCCCCTCTCACCCTCAAGCTGTACGGGCTAGTCCACCACATCTCCACCCTGGTCTCCATTCTGCATCAGTGACTGCCTCCACCACCACCCCTGCCAAGCGCGTTCCAGGCACTCACCACCCTCTGTGTTATAGGAGCCCCCACTAGGGGGCGACACAGAGGCGCAATGGTAGAGTCGCTGCCTCACAGCGCCAGAGTCCTGACTACGGGCGCTGTCTGTACGGAGAGCGGATGAGAGCGGATCTCATTGAAACATTGTTAAGGGCTTGGACACGCTAGAGGCAGGAAACATGTTCCCCATGTTGGGGGAGTCCAGAACCAGGGGCCACAGTTTAAGAATAAGGAGTAAGCCGTTTAAGAACGGAGACGAGGAAACACTTTTTCTCACAGAGAGTGGTGAGTCTGTGGAATTCTCTGCCTCAGAGGGCGGTGGAGGCAGGTTCTCTGGATGCTTTCAAGAGAGAGCTAGATAGGGCTCTTAAAAATAGCAGAATCAGGGGATATGGGGAGAAAGCAGGTACGGGGTACTGATTGGGAATGATCAGCCATGATCACATTGAATGGCGGTGGTGGCTCGAAGGGCCGAATGGCCTACTCCTGCTCCTATTGTCTATTGAGTTTGTACGTTCTCCCCGTGGCCTGCGTGGGTTTGCCCCGGGTGCTCCGGTTTCCTCCCACACTCCAGAGACGTACAAGTTCGTAGGTTAATTGGCTTCGGTAAAAATTGTCCCTGGTGTGAGTGGGATAATGCTGCTGTACTCTAAATGCGGCCTCACCAATATCTCGTACAACTGCAACGTGACCTCCCAACGTCTATACTCAGCTCCAGGGTCCCTGAGATTATAGGTGTGCGTTTCCCATCACACACTGTTTCAGAAAGAACTGCAGATGCTGGTAAATCGAAGGTAGACACAAAATGCTGGAGTAACTCAGCGGGCGAGGCTGCATCTCTGTAGAGAAGGAATTGGCGAAGTTTCGGGTCAAGACCCTTCTTCACGCACACGCTGGCCAGCATCTCTTTAAGTACATCGATCACTAAGGAACTCGCTGTCAAATCAGTGGGGCCTGCACTAAACAAACTGATGCTAACTTACCCACTTCAGCCAGGGTTTTGATGCAAGACTCCACTGAAGACTTCTGAGACGGAGTTGGCCAGGCGCAGTTATAAATCCTAAAGGCAGACTGAAGCAGTTGAATAAATATTGGCTGGTGAGTCTGCAGACAGAAGGAAAAGTGAACGACTGTTAGAAGCCACAATTTCTCCCCCCTACATAATAACAACTGTACATCTCCAAGAAATCGTGACGGTATATGGCCCATGACCGTAGACATTTGACTGAATGGTTGATTATGAAGTTGCCCAAGTCGTTGTACGTTCCTTTCCGTGTCCTTACATGTATCATTCCAGGCCTCTGTTCTAGACTCAGGGCAGCCAAGCTCTGAATAAACAGGATAAGAGGTAACTCACCCACTCAAACAAACGCTGCACAAACAGCAGCTTAGTCAGTGCCGTCCAAAAGGGGCGGCGAGGTGGCGCAGCGGTAGAGTTGCTGGCTTACAGCGCCGGAGTCCCGGCTTCCATCCGGACTATCTGAACGGTGTTCGTACGTTCTCCCCGTGACCTGCGTGGGTCTTCTCCGCGATCTTCGGTTTCCTCCCACACTCCAAAGACGTACAGGTTTGTTGGTTAATTGGCTTGGTATCATTGTAAATTGTCCCTAGTGTGTGTCGGATGGCGCTAATGTGCGGGGATCGCTGGTCAGCACGGACCCGGTGGGCCGAAGGACCCGTTTCCGCGCTGTATCTCTAAACCAAAATACTGGCAAAGAAAACTAGCTCAGCTCCATCCATAAACCCGAGAACACCTATTGGCGTTGGGGGACCAGGCCTCCCGTGTGACAGGGACCCAACGGGTCCCACTTAGTTTAGTGAACTTATAAAGATGCTCAATGCCTGCATCTTGGCTTTTGAACACTTGAGGATGTGGAAAGATAAGAAGGAGGTGTTGTCACAAAGGCGCCTTACCTGTAGACTGGTGCTGTTGTCGGAGAAGGGGGAGCTGAAGAAGCCTATGACGATGTTCGTCACGGCCTCCGTCACGTACCGCTCCAGCGCTGTGTCCGCGTGCTTCCTGTCCGTCGTGGAGTTGCACACCTTGAGCAAGACAGCCAGCAAACGATAAGTGGATCAGTCAAAAGGTGAGGGCAAACTGCACCAGAGAGCGCGCAACAACGCTGACGCACGTGACAGAAGAACGAAGGAACGCAGCTGCAAGAGCTGTTCCAAACGACCCGCTGAGTTACTCCAGCATTTTGTGTCTATCTTCGGTTTAAACCAGCATCTGCAGTTCCTCCTTACACAAGGTAGGGTGGAGTCCATCATGGTTCATAGGTGAGGGGGCTTCTGATAGACAGGTGGTTGGAACAAGTGCCGGAGATTAAAACAGAAGGTGAGAGACAAAAGGATTGAGGAGTTGTGAATTGTGAAGTCAGAGGATGGAATGTGGGTGAAGGGGGAGAGGTGGGGGGGAAATGGTGCGGGGCTCAGGTGTGGACGAGGGAGAAGGGAAGGGGGGGGGGGGGTGTGGGGGAGAAAGGGTGGGCAGGGTTGGTGGGGTAGTTAGAAGTCACCTACAATTGGAGAATTCAATGTTCATACCGCTGGGGTGTAAGCTGCCCAAGCAAAATATGAGGTGCTGTTCCTCCAGTTCGTGTGTGGCCTCACTCTGACAGTGCAGGAGGCCCTGGACAGAAAGGCCAGTGTGGGAATGGGAGGGGGAGTTAAAATGGTTGGTAGCTGGGGGATCCAGAGGGCCTTGGCGGGCCGAGCGTAAATGTTTGGCGAAATGGTCACCTAGTCTATGCTTGGTCTCGCCGATGTACAGGGGCCACATCAGGAACACCAAATGCAGACAAGGTTAGAGGAGGTGCATGTGAACCTCTATCAAAACTGGAATGACTGCTGGGGGTCCCTGGAGGTGAGGGAGGAGGGGTATAGGGACAGGTAGGTGTTGCATCTCCTGTGGCTGCTGGGGATGGTGTCTGGAAGGGGGTGCTTTGGGTGGCAAGAGATGAGTGAACCAAGTTGCGGAGGGCGCGGTCTATGCGGAAGGCGGCACGGTGGCACAGCGGTGGAGTTGCTGCCTCACAGCGCCAGTGACCCGGCTTCGATCCTGACCACGTGTGCTTGTCTGTGCGGAGTTTGTACGTTCTCCCCCGTGACCTGCGTGGGTTTTCTCCGGGATCTCTGGTTTCCTCCCACACTCCAAAGATGTACAGGACTGGAGTCGCTTCACGTGGATTACAAATTATACATTGTCCCTAATGCGTATCGGATAGTGTAAGTGTGCGGGGTATCACGGACTCGGTGGACCGAAGGGCCTGGTTCCACGCGGTATCTCTAAACTAAACGGAACTAAACTCAAGGTGGAAAGGGGTGGAGAGGGGAAATTGTGACCAAAGATCCTATGGCTTGAGTGGGTGCAGGATTTTTCTGGAGCTCCTTCCTAATGACAATATCTTGTATGTTCAAAGTTAATAAGGGAGACTAGGCAGGAATATCAAAATGATCACCTGCAGCTGAGAAACAAAAAGATGATTTGTGTATGAAGACGCCATGACCAAAGCAAAGATACTAGAGCGGAGACGGAAGCCGGTTACTGAAATGGCGCTAAAGATTACCCATGACCCTACTACGGCCTTTACGTCGAGTGGACTACCTTGCTCCGCTATAGGATCTTTGGATGTGACTGGTAGTGTGATCATGCTGGGAGGTGGGGACGCTGGTGGGACTAGTAGAACTCTATTCGGACGGGAAAGGCGAGGACTAGTAGAACTCTATTCTTGAACGCACAACCTTCTAACCCAAGAAGCCAAAGTGATACTTCAATAAGAAGGTTGGTAGTGCCTTAGGGCAAAAGGTGGAGCTGATTTACTGTTGTCAGCTTTACATTGTTGATCAATCATTAATTTACCTGCATTTTGTGCACCAGTAACTTAGAAAAGGAACGCAGATATAAATATTCCTTCTGCTGACATCCAGTTAATAAGGATTCCTTGTTTTAAATTAGACCCATGGTTATTGCTTTGTGGACAATTTAAATAGGAAGGCATGTAAATTCAATTGACAAATAGCATCCAGTACCTATGTTTACAATGAGATTACAATTCAGTGAAGAATTCTTAACTGGCAAAGTTTCACAAGGTATTACTGAGGCCTTATTAACTTCCTCACGCACTGCCAGTAAAAATTCTCACCTGAACTGATCTTTCAAGAACCAGTTAGAAATAATGGTAGATACAAAATGCTGGAGTAACGCAGCGGGTCAGACAGCGTCTCTGGAGGAACAGGTGACATTTCGGGTCGCGACCCTTCATCAGACTGAGAGTCAGGGGGAAAGGGAAAGGAGAGATATAGGCGGTGGTATGGAGAGATATAGAACAAATGAATGAAAGATAAGCATAAAGCTGCAGGCTGGGTGAAAACGAGTTGCAGACAACAAGACTCAACAAGTCGACTTTGAACCTCGTACCACGACTTGGGTGGGGGAGGGGCGGCGAGAGTGGGGAATGCAGGGTCTGCATAAAATTGGATAAATCAATGTTCATACTGCTGGGTGTGTAAGCTGCCCAAGCGAAATGTGAGGTGCTGTTCCTCCAGTTTGCGTTTGGCCTCAAGCCAATAACTGTGTTTTGTTTCCTCAATCTTTAATAGGCTGTGGGCCGAGCATCACAAAATGTGTCTAGAAATCAACTTTCATGACCCATGTCTCGGAACTACATGAAATTCTGCACAGATTTAGATCAGATATCATAAGTCATAACTCGTCAGCGCCAAAAGTTGCACATTAATTAATTAAACTAATTAGAAAACGAGATCGATAAAGTAAGCGCCATCTAGTGTCCAATGCCCACATTACACCATAGGGAGCCTATTTCCGTGTTGCAGTCTCTTTAAACCATATATTATTATACCATCTATATATATATATATATATATATATATGACGTGAATATGACTGTAATCATATATAATTATGTATAATTATATATTAAAATTATGTATAATTATATTATATAAAAAGAATATACAGAATATAATTGTGAGGTTTTTTTTAAATGAGACTGCCCCGGCCATAGTGGGACTGGGACAGTGCCAGGTTGGGGGAAGGCTAAGGCATCTACTGCTGACAGGAAAATGCCTAACCCTAACCATAACTCGCCCCCTTCCAGAGCTGCCCACGGCTGGGGCTGGAGCCACTTTAGGACCGGCTACGAGTGGCCGCGCAGCGCATCCACCTCGGCCAGCATGTCCTTCTGGTGGTGATGATGGATGGGGAGCAGCACTGCCCTGCACACCGCCCGGGCCGCCTTCAGCACCACCATAGCGCCAGGCTCTGTCAGACCGCCCGCACGCTTGCTGCAACACCGGCCGGCCGACAACCCGACTGACCCCTCGCAGCACCCACCGGAGGCCTGACGGCCCGACCGATCCTCCACAGCATTCATCGGCCTACCGACAAGCCCAACCGACAGACTGACCGACTGACTGACGTACCCTAATTCTAACCCTAGCTCTATTTGTTATTTATCATTTTTATTTAACAGTTCACATCATAACTTTATAAAGATAAATCAATTGAAAAACAAAATGATCAGCAAGGTTAGCATGACCTTTATTCTTGGAAACCTTGTTATTGTTTTGATGTAATGAGGAGGCAGCCATGATCCCAGGGTCCTTGCTGCCTCGCGACCATGAAACAAAGCGCGGGGTTGGTCAATTTGCGCCCGACCTCAATGTCAAACGTGCATTGATTGGGCAATTACTACTCAGAAAATTTAAGGTTTTTCTCATATTTCTTAAAAATGTGCAGGTTTTGGTCTTGACGAGTTTCAGGTGTGGATTTATATAATATTTTTACACAATATGTTAAAAAAATGTAGGTAGTTCCGTGAGCTGGGTCACGAACCTGAACGATAAAGCTCCTCGGCCCACAGCCTATAATCCCTACTGAAGCTGAGAAGTGTTGGCAGAGGAACAAAGGGAACCAGTGAACCCTGGACTTACCCGGTTCATGTCAACGATAAAATTCTCAAAGAGGTTCCAGATGTGGTTGCTTGTGTAAATCTCCTTCATCTCCACCTCTGTGTCCACGTAACAATGGTTGACAAAGTTCACGTACGCCATCTTCACCTGTCAGGACACGTGTTTTGTTGATTCATCAAGGAATTATTTACACCATGGAGCAGCAAGGCACTGGAACAGGCCCTTCGGCCCACAATGCCCACGCTGAACCTGACGCTGTTAAACTAATCCCCGCTGCCTGCACATGATCCGTATCCCTCCATTCCCTGCATATCCATGTTTCATAAGGGTTTCATAAGGCACAGGCCATTCGGCCCATCAAGTCTACTCCGACATTCAATCAAGGCCGATCTATCTTTCCCTCTCAACCCCATTCTCCTGCCTTCTCCCCAAAACCCGTACCAATCAAGAATCTGTCAATCTGCGCCTCAGAAATATCCAATGCCTTGGCCTCCACAGCCGTCTGTGGCAATGAATTCCACAGATTCACCACCCTCTGACTGAAGAAATTCCTCCTCATCCCCGTTCTAAAGGTACGTCCTTTTATTCTGAGGCTGTAGCCTCTGGTCCGAGACTCTCCCAGTAGTGGAAACACCCACTCTATCCAGGCCTTTTGGGAAGTTTAAATGAGGTCAATAGACAATAGGTGCAATCGTAGGCCATTCGGCCCTTCGAGACAGCACCGCCATTCACTGTGATCATGGCTGATCATCCACAATCAGTACCCCGTTCCTGCCTTCTCCCCATATCCCTTGACTGCTATCTTTAAGATTTCTATCTAACTCTCTCTTGAAAGCATCCAGAGAATCGGCCTCCACTGCCTCCTGAGGCACAAAATTCCACAAATTCACAATTCCATAGATTCACAATTCCGAGAATAATGAGGTCTCCCCCTCATCCTTCTAAACTCCAGTGAGTACAGGCCCAGTGCTGTCAAAAGCTCATTGTATATGTGCCTGTAAAAAAAGCCTCTTTAATGCCACCATCGTTTCTGCTTCCACCACCACTCTGGCACTGTGTTCGAGGCCCCCCGCACTGTGTAAAAGAAATGTGTCCTGTACATCCCCTTTCAACCTTGCCCATCTCACCGTAAAACCAGCATTTCCAGTCTTTGACATTTCCATCCTAGTCACAGAGTGCTACGGTGTGGAAACAGGCCCTAACTTGCCCACACCGGCCAACATGTCCCATCCACACTAGTCCCACCGAAAAAGACTACAAAAAGTAGTAAACACTGCCCAGTCCATCATCGGTTCTGACCTCCCTACCATCGAAGGTGTCTATTGCAGTCGCTGCCTCAAAAAGGCTGGCAGCATCATCAAGGATCCACACCATCCTGGCCACACACTCATCTCCCCGCTGCCTTCAGGTAGAAGGTACATGAGCCTGAAGACTGCAACGACCAGGTTCAGGAATAGCTACTTCCCCACAGCCATCAGGCTATTAAACTCAACTCAAACAAAACTCTGAACATTAATAGCCCATTATCTGTTTATTTGCTCTTTATCAGTTTATTTATACATGTGTGTATATTTATCTAATGGTATATGGACACACTGATCTGTTCTGTAGTCAATGCCTACTATGTTCTGTTGTGCTGAAGCAAAGCAAGAATTTCATTGTCCTATCTGGGACATGACAATAAACTCTCTTGAATCTTGAATCTTGAATCTTGCCTGCGTTTGGCCCATATCCTCTAAACCTGTCCAAATGCGATAGTACCTGCCCAACTAACTCCACTGGCAGCTCGTTCCATACACCCACCACCCTGGGGGATAAAGGTTCTGAGTGTGATATCCATGTTTCATAAGGGTTTCATGAGCCATAGGAGCAGAATTAAACCATTCGGTATGGCCCAGCCCATTCGGCCCATCCATACGGCCCAGCCCATTCGGCCCATCCATACGGCCCAGCCCATTCGGCCCATCCATACGGCCCAGCCCATTCGGCCCATCCATACGGCCCAGCCCATTCGGCCCATCGGTATGGCCCAGCCCATTCGGCCCATCGATACGGCCCAGTCCATTCGGCCCATCAATACGGCCCAGTCCATTCAACCCAGCGACGTTTCCTGCTTCTCTCCAAGCCCCTCCGCGCCCGTTACCTTGAGCGACACAGCGTGCCGGCAACAGGACTGATGAGTTGAGCCCGTCCCTACCTCAGGTATGCAGTCGTCGTGGGTCACCACCCTCACGATGTCGTCCAGGGGCAGCAAGGAGTTGCATTTGATTTCGGTGTAGACGTTCTTGCCCTCGGTGCAAGCGGCCAGCAGCTCCACCAGCGTGATGTGGTAGTTCAGGGCGCCATTCAAATCGCAGCGCTCCTGCTCCGACGACATCATTTGTAGCAGCAGGGGGAAGGAGGCCCGATCATTGTAGAAGACCAGGACGTCTTCTCCCCCATTCGCCAGCTGTGGAACACACCGAGCAAACACCCTTAATCTGGCACTAAACCTTATTCCCTTCGTACACGCAACAAGCTGGCAACATCTCTGGAGAGAAGGAATGGGTGACATTTTGGGTCACGACCGTTCTCGTCTCGACCAGAAACATCACCCATTCCTTCGCCGGAGTTCCATCTTCCCAGCAAGAGGGCCTATAACATCAGGCCGCCGTTGTGGCCTCAAATAGGCCCCGACCTCGGGTGGACTAGGAGGAGGAGGAGGAGGACTGGACTTATTGGTGCCTTCCCTCACAGTGGAAAGTGTTGATTCTGCTGCTGGGGGGGGACGTTCATGTTGAATCCTATAGTGTATTATGTCTTTTTTCTCTTTTTATTTTATATGGATGTATGGTAATCTAATTATTTTTCACTGTAAAGCTTCAACGTGATTTGATTTAAAAGTGCTATATAAATAAAAATTACTTACTTACTTACTTACCTCCTCTCCAGAGATGCTGTCTGTCCTGCTGTTACTCCAGCCTTTTGTGTCTATCTTCGGTTAAAGCCAGCATCTGCAGTTCCTTCCTATACTTATCCCCTTTATTGTGCATCTGTGCATTGTGGACGGCTCGATTGTGATCACGTATAGTCTTTCTGCTGGACAGCGTGGAAACAGGCCCTTGGGCCCACCAAGTCTGCACCAACCAGCGATCACTAGCACTATCCGACACTCAGCAGGGACGATTTTACCAGTTTTACAGATGGCAATTAACCTACAAACATGTACGAGTGTGGGAAGAAACCAGAGCACCCGGTGGAAACCCACGCGGTTACGGGGAGAATGTGCAAACTCCATACAGACAGCATCCGTAGTCAGGATCGAACCGGGGTCTCTGGCGATGTAAGGCAGCGACTCTACCGCTGTGCCAAACCCCCATGAATCTTTTTCCCTTAGCTGCTTGTGTGGGGATATTCCACTGACACAAGGTGATGTAAGCGGTAGAGTTGCTGCCTCACAGCGCCAAAGACCAGGGTTCAATCCCGACCACGGAGTCTGTACGTTCTCCCCGTGAGGTGTTTAGGGGGCGCTGTTCTGGCAGCAGCCATGTCAGCAGCGCGTCAGTTTTTTCAACTTTTTTTATTTTTTAGTATGTTTTAAAGTATGTATTTAATGTTTCTTCGTGTGTTTTGTGTGGGGGGTGGTGTGGGGGTAAGGGGGAAACCGCTTCGGTCGCCTCCTCCATGGAGAGGCGACTTTTTCCAGGTCGCCTCCCCCGTGGCCTAACATCAAGGATCGGCGCGGCCTTTCCCGGAGACGCGCCCGGGGCTTCAGCGGCGGGCGCAGCGTGGACTCTCGGCGTGGAGCGGGTGAGCCCTCGCTGGGGCTCGCTGGAGGGGAGCGCTCCGTTTCGCTGGCCCGGGGCAGCCGGCAGCCTGAATTCGCAGCCTGAAGCCGAGGTCTGCAGAGCTCCAGCTGGTGCGGCGTCTACAGCCCGGATCCCTCGTGGGGGACCCGGGGGAAGAAGAAGCCATCACTGCCGGCCCGCGGCTAACTTCTACCGCGGGGCCGGCATGGACTTACCATCACCCCTGGAGGGGAGCTTCGACCGCCGGCCCTGCAGTCTACGGTGCTTCTGGCTGCGGCGGGGACTTTAAATCTTGACCACCGGCCTGCGGCCTACAACAACTTAAAGCCGCGGTCTCCGGTGAGGAAGAGCCGATCCTGGACTGACTCTGGACTCTGGTCCTGTCCACGGGGGGGAAATGGAGGAGGACTGGCCAAATTTTTGTGCCTTCCACCACAGTGATGAATGCTGTGGTGGATGTTTGTGTTACAGTTTGTGTGTTCTTTATTATTGTATCGCTGCTGACAACCCAATCCTTGCCGGGTCACTGCTCGTGCGGTCGACCGGTCGGTGCAGAGAGTAGCTTTGAATGTTTGTCTCTTCGTTGATTGTGTCCCTTTTAAATTGCCCTTTGGGGACGAATAAAGTGCTTTGAATTGAATTGAATTGAATTGAATTGAATTGAATTGAATTGAACACGTGGGTTTTTCCCGGGTGCTCCGGTTTCCTCCCGCATTCCAAAGGTGTGCAGGTTTAGCCTCGGTAGACATTGGAAATCTCCCCTGGTGCGGTGGACAGAACTAATGTATGGGGCGATCGCTGGTCGGGGCGGACTCGATGGGCCGAAGGGACCGTTTCCACACTGAACCTCTAAACTAAACTAAAATAGACTGCTGTTGCAAGCGAGTGAGGTGTAAATACTGTTGGTGTCTAGTGATCAGGCAATCAATCAGTCAACACTGTGTGTGGCAAGCCACAATACATGAGGTAATGCCACATATATCTATCGCGCAACAAAAGATGTAGTAATGAGGCATAACTCGTTCCAAGATTTTATCAGGAGTCATTCATGTGAAGTGCTTCAAATGTTGGCTTTGACAGAGTGGATGTGGAGAGGCTGTTTCCACTAGTGGGAGAATATAGGACCAGAGGAGGTTTACAAGAATGACCCCAGGAATGAGTGGGTTAACCTATGATGAGCGTTTGTCGGCACTGGGACTCTACTCGCTGGAGTTTAGAAGGTTGAGGGGGGACCTCATTGAAACTTACAGAATAATGTTTTTCTGTGCGGTTCCGAATAAATTTCCAAGATCCTTCTTTATGTTTACAAAGCCCTTAACGGGCTTGCCCCCACCTACATCAAAAATCTGCTTACCCACCGCTCCACCTCCAGGTCCCTCAGATCGGCTGATTTGGGGTTACTGAACATCCCGCGGTCTAGGCATAAGCTTAGGGGTGACCGTGCCTTTGCGGTTGCAGCTCCTAGACTGTGGAACAGCATCCCTCTTCCCATCAGAACTGCCCCCTCCATCGACTCCTTTAAGTCGAGACTTAAAACTCATCTTTACTCCCAAGCCTTTCTTGACGTCCTCTGAGGGAGGGCTACATGTATGTATTTATGTATGTACTTAATCTATGAACCAATGTTGTATAACGTTAGTACCTCCACCAATGTAAAGCACTTTGGTCAACGAGAGTTGTTTTTTAAATGTGCCATATAAATAAAAGTGACTTGACTTGACTTGACTAATGAAAGGCCTGGATAGAGTGGATGTGGAGAGGATGTTTCCACCAGTGGGAGAGTCTAGGACTAGAGAACACAGCCTCAGAATAAAAGGACGTACCTTTAGAAAGGAGATGAGGAAGAATATCTTCAGTCAGAGGGAGGTGAATCTGAGAGAATCTTTGCCACTGAAGACTGTGGAGGCCAAATCAATGGATATTTTTAAGGCAGAGATTGACAAATTCTTGATTAGTACGGGTGTCAGGGGTTATGGGTAGAAGGCAGGAGAATGAGAGGGAAAGATAGATCAGCCATGATTGACAGGCGGGGCAGCCTCGATGGGCCGAATGGCCTAATTCTGCTCCTATGTCACATGAGCTTTAGAGTTTAGAGGTACAGTTAATGGAGATAGAGAGTTTAGAGCTTGTGCCAACCACTGATCACAGAGCACACTAACACTATCCTACACACTCGGGACAATTTACAATTTACAGAAGCCAATTCATCTACAAACCTACATGTCTTTGGAGTGTGGGAGGAAACCGGAGCACCCGGAGACAGCACACACGGTCATGGGGAGGATTTACAAACTCCGTACAGACAGCACCCATAGTCAGGATCGAATCCGGGTCTCTGGCGCTGTAAGGTGCCAGAGACTCTACCGCTGTGACATCGTGCCACCGTTATGATAATAATCTTATGATCTTAATGTCAGCGCTTGGAAGAAAGTCCAAGCCCAATTGGGGATGTTATGGTTTTATTTCATCTTCTGTAGCCCTGGCCAACCCCACTGACATTTTCATGTTCATAAGGGATAGGAGCAGTAAAAGACCATTCAGCCCATCAAGTCCCCACCACCATCTTTCCCTCTCAATCCATTTCTCCTGCCTTCTCCCCATAACCCCTGACACCCGTACTAATCAAGAATCTATCCATCTCTGCCTTATCCATGGATCTGGCCTCCGCAGCCTTCTATGGCGATGAATTCCACAGATTCACCACCCTCTGACTAAATAAATTCTTCCTCATCTTCTTCCCAAAGGAACGTCCTTTAATTCTGAGGCTATGGCCTCTGCTCCTAGACTCTCCCACTAGTGGAAACATCCTCTCCACATCAACTCTATCCAGGCCTTTCATTATTCCGTACATTTCAAGGAGGTCCCCCCTCTTCCTTCTAAACTCCAGCGAGTGGAGGCCCAGTGCCGTCAAACGCTCATCAATATATTAACCCGATCATTCCTGGGATCATTCTCGTAAACCTCCTCTGGTATCATTCCGGTAAACATGGAGGAGCAATGGAAGACCCAGCATGGGAGGGGGGGGGGGGGGGGGGCGAGGGAGAGGAGGGGGGAAAACAAAGAGGGGACCTGGCGCAGATAACTTTGTCACGTTGTCAGTGCCCTTTATGTGGCCACTATTTGTATACCTCGGCTACACAAGCAACGGTTTTCACTGTAACTTGTAACATGTGACAATAAAGTATTCCTCCCTCCCTCCCTCCCTTCATTACCAGCCGTGCCGTTACCTCAGTCATCACCATGTCTTGGCACTTCTTGACGTACTTCCCGTCGGCCTTGATGATGGTATGCAGGAACTTGAGGTACATGACCTGCCGCCCGTGGGTCTCGATGCAGTGCACAAAGTGCTGCACCACCCTCTCGCTGATCTCGTTGCACAGGTGGTAGTTGCTCAGGAAGATGTGTCGCATCGTTTCCGCCTCCTGCAGCTGCAACGGTGAAAGCGGTGCAACCATCAATGCATGCAATGGCTCGAGGGCAACTCAATCTCTTCCCTCTCACCCTCAGCCTGCACTCTCTAGTTTGAGAATACTTAATGAATGAACGAATGAATGAATGAATGCATGATAATACAGGACCTAGGTACTATTGTAATGCCTTGTTTTGCATACAACCCAGCATTGGGCAGCTAGGTGGGGCAGCGGTAAAGTTGCTTCCTTACAGCGCATGCAGTGCCAGAGACCCGGGTTCGATCATGACTACGGGTGCTGTCTGTACGGAGATTGTACGTTCTCCCTGTGACCAGAGTGGGTTTTCTCCGGGATCTTCGGTTTCCTCCCACACTCCAAAGACGTACAGGTTGTAGGTTAATTGTCCCGAGTGTGTGTAGGGCGTGGTGTGTCAATGTGCGGGGCGCCACCGTGCCGCCCTGCGGGGTAGACGGTAAATCCCAACCAATGATGGTTTTCCGACCTCTCCTTGGGAAGTTTGCCCGCAAACTGATTAGCCTGGTGCTTGGTGAAGGCCAAGCTCGCAGGGCCGGTGATGGACAACGTGCCCAGTAGACCCGGCTCATCCACTGCGCTCTCCGAATCGGCCCCGAGCCACCGGCGGCAACGGGAACAGTGGTGCAGGTGGGGACCAGTGCAGGGGGAGGGGGGGGGGTTG
>NC_045976.1:7311473-7372201 GCF_010909765.2 Amblyraja radiata | reverse complement strand
GGGGTCGGGACCCGGCTCTGGAGCGTTCAACGCAAAGTCGGAGTTGGCGGGGCGGTGGGGTCAGGGTCGGGAAGCCTACCTTCTCGTAGGGGATCTGCAGGAGGTCCAGCACGGCGGTGTGAGCGCCCATGTTCTTCAGCAAGCGCTGCTGCTGATTCCTCGACCGCCTCATGTTCTGTACGCAGAGCTTGCTGAGTCGGAGCAAGATCTGGCGGGACAAATGGTGGGAAAGATTAAGCAAGGTTCACACTGGTTCATAGGTTATAGGAGCAGAATGAGGCCATTCGTCCCATCAAGTCTACTCCACCATTCAATCCCGGCTGATCTATCTTTCCCTCTCAACCCCCATTCTCCTGGCTTCTCCCCCTAACCCCTGACTAACCCCCACACTAATCAATAATTTGTTAATCTCCCCCTTGAAAATATACACTGACTTGGCCTCCACAGCCATGAATTCCACAGAATCACCACCCTCTGACTAAAGAGCACACGGGTTGATGAGATGCCAAGAGGTTGATGCAAGGAGATGGAAGCCTGAAGTCTCACACCATCAGGTTGAGGAACACCTACTTCCCTACAACCATCAGGTTCTTGAGCCAACCCTACTCCTGCACCCATGCAGAACAGATAGACTTCATCAACTTCACCACCAATGTTCACCCTGCACTCAAATTTACTTGGACCATCCCAGACACCTCCCTCCCCTTTCTTGATCTCAGTCTCCATCACAAGAAATAGACTATTGACTAACGTCTATTACTATTACTACCTTCCACCCCAACAGCCATCGCATACAACACATAATCTAACAATGTTAGTTAAGTGTGTGTATAGGAATAGTACACTGAGACAGTACACAAGTCGCCATTTTGTTTTGGCGCCATTCAAGTCCGTAGCTACAAATGTATAACGTAGCCGTCAAGACCCGTTGCATAAAGGCACGTATGCACTGCGCAGCGTAAATCGTGCACCTTTGAGGTACACCACTGATTACATGAGCTTTGTAAGACTATATACAAAGATCCAGACCCCACTAGATCATTGAGCACCCAGTCTAACACATGCAAAATGGAATCAGTGTTGTGAACGTGAGCCGCTGAGGGGAGAATTGTGATGGCCACAAAACTATCCAGCTTCACTCACCTCCTTTACAATGTTGTAGTTGTTACTGCTGTTGCTGTCTATCTGCGGTTTCTTGATACCATCTTGAATGGGACTCAGAATCACGGGATCCTTCAAAGAAAATAAATATAAGGAACGAGAAATGCAATAAAATAATTACCCGTATTTCCCGGCAATGAAGACGCAACCCCAATTGAAGTTGCTAAATTTTGAAAAAAGGCTGGCGGGACAGGATCAAGGGTTTGGTTTAGTCCAAGGGTCGGCAACACCCGCCTGCGTGCCCCGAGACTGCCTTCAGTTCCCAGATCCCTCGGGTCCCCGGGACTGGCTGCAGTTCCCAGGGGTGATTGTCAGACGGAGCGGACTCGGTGGGCTGAAGGACCTGTTTCCACGCTGTATCTCTAAACTAAAGTGAGTGCATCGTTTTACGGTAAATATTTACCTCATAAAAATAAAAGAGTAAAAGGTTTTTCAAACACACACAAAAGAGTTACTTACGGTGGCAGCTTGAAGGGCACAAATGAATGCAATTAACAAAAAGAGAAATGACAATTAATTTAACCTGTGATACCTTACGGTTGTGTGAGCAAGCCTGGATCGCACCCAGTAACATAGACACAAATGCTGGAGTAACTCAGCGGGACAGGCAGCATCTCTGGAGAGAAGGAATGGGTGACGTTTTGGGTCGGGACACTTCTTCAGACTGAGTCAAGATAGAGGGAGACGTAGAGATATGGAAGGGTAAGGTGTGAAAACGAGGGATCGAAGGGGAAGAAGCTCAAGAAAAATGTAGAGTGGACACAATCAACACAATCAATAAAATGTAAGGAGGTGGTCAGAAAAACTGGTCAGAGAACTAGGATGGGGGAGGGATGGAGAGAGAGGGAAAGCAAGGGCTATTTGGAGACAGAGAAGTCAATGTTCATACCGCTGGGGTGTAAGCTGCCCAAGCAAAATATGAGGTGCTGTTCCTCCAATTTGCCTTGGGCCTCACTGACAATGGAGGAGGCCCAGGACAGAAAGGTCAGATTGGGAATGGGAGGGGAGTTAAAGTGCTGAGCAACTGGGAGATCAGGTAGGTGAAGGCGGACTGAGCGGAGGTGTTCAGCGAAACGATCGCCGAGCCTGCGCTTGCTCTCGCCGATGTACAGGAGTCCACACCTGGAACAGCGGATACAGTAGATAAGGTTGGAGGAGGTGAAAGTGAACCTCTGCCTCACCTGGACCGACTGTCGGGGTCCTTGGACGGAGTTGAGGGAGGAGGTAGAGGGACAGAATATGGCTGATGGTGAAGATATTTAGATGTTGCAGGAGTAACTGAGATTTGAGACAAGATGTGACAGAGAACCAAGGCAGGGGGGGGGCTGGATGGGAGGTCGGGCCCGGAGTTGTGAACAAACCTCGGCCTTGCTGTCCTCGGCTCCTTCCGCCTGGTTCTCGCTGCTGCTGCCGTAACTGCCTTTCTTCTCCACCCACAGCTCCGACTTCTCCACCGTTAGGCGTAACAGGTCCAGGTCGCCTTTGATCTGCTTGTAGTTGTCCACGTCCTGGGATGAAACCAGCAGCTGCACCTGAACAGAGAGGAAGGTGGATGATGGGCGATGATTCAGGCCTGCTCGCTTCATTACCACACGTCACGAGTCACAGTGAGATTCCTCCGTTTCCCCTCAGTTTATTGTCACGCCTACTGAGGTACAGCGAAAAGCTTTCCTCCTTCTTTGCTTCGCATAACATGCACAAAGTATGCAAAGAGACGCCACGTATAGGGACACTGACAGTGTTCAGTATCGTCCTCAATGGGCCCTCTTTGTTCTCGTGGTTCCCCCCCCCCCCCCCAAAACTGGATCCCATTTTGTTATGGGCCCTCTCTGGGACACCGGATCCCATTTTGTTGACAGCCCCCCCCCTACCCCAGGAACAGGCCCTTCGGCCCACAATATCTATACTGAACAAGATGCCAACCTAAACTGATCTCATCTGCCTGTATATATCCCTCTAGTCCATATCCATTTACATCTATCCATTCATTATCCATGTCCCTCCATTCCTTGCACTTCCATGTGCCTGTCCAAAACCTTTTCAACGCCTCTATCGTATCTGCCTCCACCACCACCCCAGGCAATGTGTTCCAGGCCCCCACCACCCTCTGTGTACAAAGCTTGCCGCGCACATCTCCACTAAACATTACCCCTCTCTCCGTAGAGCTATGGCCTCGGGTGTTGGACATTTTCACCATGGGAGGAAAAGGTTCAGAAGTGATAGGAGCAAATTAGGCCATTCAGCCCATCTAGTCTCCTCCGCATTTCAATCATGACTGACCTATCTCTCCCTCTCAACCACATCCTCCTGCCTTCAACCCATGTCCCCTACACCTTTACTAATCAAGAATATATCTATCTCTACCTTAAAGATTCAGACTGTCTAACCTAGTTATGCCTCTCAAAACTTCTATCAAGTCTACCCTCATCCTCAGACATTCCAGAGATAACAATCCAAGTTCATAGCAAAAGGATTTGAGTATAGGAGCAGGGAGGTTCTACTGCAGTTGTACAGGGTCTTGGTGAGACCACACCTGGAGTATTGTGTACAGTTTTGGTCTCCTAATCTGAGGAAATGCATTCTTGCCATAGAGGGAGTACAGAGAAGGTTCACCAGACTGATTCCTGGGATGGCAGGACTTTCATATGAAGAAAGACTGGATAGACTCGGCTTGTACTCGCTAGAATTTAGAAGATTGAGGGGGGATCTTATAGAAACTTACAAAATTCTTAAGGGGTTGGACAGGCTAGATGCAGGAAGATTGTTCCCGATGTTGGGGAAGTCCAGGACAAGGGGTCACAGTTTAAGGATAAAGGGGAAATCCTTTAGGACCGAGATGAGAAACACATTTTTCACACAGAGAGTTGTGAATCTCTGGAACTCTCTGCCACAGAAGGTAGTTGAGGCCAGTTCATTGGCTATATTTAAGAGGGAGTTAGATGTGGCCCTTGTGGCTAAAGGGATCAGGGGGTATGGAGAGAAGGCAGGTACAGGATACTGAGTTGGATGATCAGCCATGATCATAGTGAATGGCGGTGCAGGCTCGAAGGGCCGAATGGCCTACTCCTGCACCTATTTTCTATGTTTCTATGTTTCCATCCAACAACGCCTTGTAGCCGAAGCTCTCTAATTCAAGCAGTGTTATGGTAAACCTCCTTTACATGTCCATTGTAATGTAGCCCCATCTATCACATAGACCACACTCTTGCCCCCCCATCCTCACCTCATATTGCCTTGGGAAAGCAGCCAACATAATCAACATGATCTACATCGGTGAGACCAAGTGTAGGCTTGCCGATTGCTTCGCCGAACACCTCCGCTCGGTTCGCAATGACCAACCCGATCTCCCGGTGGCTCAGCACTTCAACCCCCCCTCCCATTCTGTATCTAGCCTTTCTGTCCTGGGCCTCCTCCATGGTCAGAGTGAGGACCGCCGCAAATTGGAGGAGCAGCACCTCATATTTAGCTTGGTTAGTTTGTGCCCCAGCAGTATGAACATTGACTTCTCTAATTTCAGGTAGTGCTTACTGTCTCCTCCCCTTCTCAGCTCTCCTCTTCCTTTCTTCTTCCCGCCCCCCATCCTCACATCAGTCTGAAGAAGGGTTTCAGCCCGAAACGTTGCCTATTTCCTTCGTTCCATAGATGCTGCCGCACCCGCTGAGTTTCTCCAGCATTTTTGTCTACCTTCGATTTTCCAGCATCCGCAATTCCTTCATAAACAACATAATGAAGGACCACTCACACCCTGGTCGTTCCCTCCCGCCAGCCAAAGAAACACAAAAGCTTTGAAAGCACGACCACCACATTCAGGGGCAGATTCTGTGACCAACTACTGAATGAACCTCTCATTTGCAAAAAGGGTTCGGTCACAATCTGGTACTCGTGGTAACAACGTCTCATTCAATGAGTACCAAACTTCCGGGCCCCGACACTGCAAGCTGTGCCTTCCGTTGCTAGGGAGACCGAACCATTCAATACCCTTCCCAGAGAGAACACAGAACTCCGAGGGCAGTCACGGTGGCGCAGCGGTAGAGTTGCTGCCTTACAGCGAATACAGCGCCGGAGACCCGGAGTTCGATCCCGACCATGGGAGCTGTCTGTATGGAGTTTGTACGTTCTCCCCGTGACCTGCCTGTCTTTTCTCCAAGATCTTCGGTTTCCTCCCACACTCCAAAGATGTACAGGTTTGTATATTAATTGGCTTGGTGTAAATGTAAAAATTGTCCCCACTGGGTGTAGGATAGTGTTAGTGTGCAAAGCGAACAGAGATAAAATGTAGTCGGAGACAGTAAGACTAGTGGGAGAACGGGGAAGGGGAAGGGGATGGAGAGAGAGGGATAACAAGGGCTTCTTGATGTTAGAGAAGTCAATGTTCATACCGCTGGGATGTAAACCGTCTGTTTTGTGTCTATCTTCAATTTAAACTGTTCCTTCCTACACAAGATATCATCTTAGGTAGACAAAAATGCTGGAGAAACTCAGTGGATGAGGCAGCATCTATGGAGCGAAGGAATAGATGCTGCTGCACCCGCTGAGTTTCTCCAGCATTTTTGTCTACCTTCGATTTTTCCAGCATCTGCAGTTCTTTCTTAAACAAGATATCATCTTCATCTTTTTCAACCCCCTCTACATACACCCTGATGAGATTCCGATGGCTCCCCCCACCCCAACATACACCCAGCTCCTCCATCAGGAGCTGAACCTGGAGGCCAGTGGACATAAGTGGACTGGTGTGCACTGCACTTACTTCCACTTCCCCATCCGCCCTCCAGATGGCAGCGATGAGCTCCCTTCATGAACCGGGGGGAGACCCACACCACAGAGAGAGAGAGATTGAGAGAGAGAAAGAGCTGGAGTAACTCAGCGGGACAGGCAGCATCTCTGGAGAAGGGTCCCGACCCGAAACGTCACACGTTCCTTCTGTCCAGAGATGCCGCCTGTCCCGCTGAGTTACTCCAGCTTTTGTGTCTATCTTCGATTTAAACCAACATCTGTGGCCACTCGAGTTCCTACTCGTAACTTTAATTCCATGTTTCATATATTTTGTGTTTTATGACTGTTGGCAGATCAATTTCACTCATGGGATAAATAAAGTTCTATCGTATCATATTTGCAGTTCCTTCCTACGCAGAGAGAATGGCGACAGTCTTTCCGCTGACTGGATAGCACACAACAAAAAAGATTTTCACTGTACCTCGGTTCACGTGACAATAACTTAAACTGAACTAAACTAAAGTAAATCACACTAAACTAAATAAAAATTAAACTAGTTGTGATGTTTGGTGGACTGTGTGGGGTGGGAGGACCCGTTGCTCCTCCCGTGCAGCAGGTGGCGCTGCACAGGACAAAGGGAGATGTTTTGTATATAGTTTATCCTGTGTGTGTGTGTGTGAATGTGCAATCAGATTCTGTGTTGCAGGCATTTAGAGTTGTTGTGCTGCCAGCATTGAAGTAATATAATAAAGACTTCTGTTGTACCTTGAAGAATCTTAGGTACTTGTGCAGACCTAGAAGCCGAACACGAAACTAGTGGGAATCAGTACCTGTTTGAAAGCCTGGAGGAGCTCGGCTCTTTGGCTGAAGTGCTTGAAGAGTAGTTGGAGGGCGCCGGAGACGAGGGGGGGGTAGTCGTGCATGATCAGGTGGATGAGGACTCGCAGGAAGGTCCGACCGCCCTCGATGTCCAGTTCCACCGAGTTCTTCTCCTGGCTGCGGAGGAAGCGCGGCAAATCGCCACCAAGCACAAGTCAATTTGGGGGAAAAAAACATCAGCTTGGTCTGCAACGGTCATCTCCCAGCCACCTTAGTACAGCCACCCTTAGGTCATAGAGTCACACTGCACCTCCTTTACATCAGTTAGACAAGGAGAGACTGTGGTGGGGATGGGACATCTTGGTCGGCAAGGGCAAGTTGGGCCGACTGACCTGTTACTGTGCTGTATGACTAATTTGCCCAACACTTGCGCTCGGCCGCCAATGTTTGCCAGATCTCCTGGCTGCCAACCATCAAGGGTTTCGGCCCGAAACGTTGGCTATTTCCTTCGTTCCATAGATGCTGCCGCACCCGCTGAGTTTCTCCAGCATTTTTGTCTACCTTCAATTTTCCAGCATCTGCAGTTCCTTCTTGAACATTTTAATTTCCCTTCTCATTTCCACATAAGTTCATGATAGGAGTAGAATTGGGCCATTCGGCCCATCAAGGCCACTCCGCCATTTAATCATGGCTGATGTATCTCTCCCTCCTAACCCCATTCTCCTGCCTTCTCCCCATAACCCCTGACACCCGTACTAATCAAGAATCTATCTTTCTCCGCCTTAGAAATATCCATTGACTTGGCCTCCACAGCCGTCTGTGGCAATGAATTCACAAATTTATCACCCTATGATTAAAGAAATTCCTCCTCATCTCCTTCCTAAAGAAACATCCTTTAATCCTATGACCTCTAGTCCTAGACTCTCCCGCTAGGGGAAACATCCTCTCTACATCTACCCACCGCTGCATTCAGGCAGAGGGAGAGTCCCGACCCGAAACGTCGCCTATCCATGTTCTCCAGGGATGCTGCCTGACCCGCTGAGTTACTCCAGTACCTTGTGACTTCCTTTGGCAAACCAGCATCTGCAGTTCCCTGTTATTATTGTTAACTCATTGTTTGGGGTGAACCACTGTTGGGGTGCGGAGGAGGGGGAGGGGGGGGGAGGGGGGGGAGGGGGGGGGGAGGGGGGGGGGGAGGGGGGGGGGGGATGGGGGGGGGAGGGGGAGGGGGGGGACTGCTTTTAGCCAAGAATGGAGATGTGACACATGTGACCTTTGCAGGAAGGAAACTCCCACAGTCTATCGGAATTCTATTGGAATAGAGTGGAATAATGGTCTGGATAAGATCGCAGGGACTAAAGTGTATGTGGAATCAATAGACAAGTAATCTTCTCGGCATTGTATCTAGTGATGTGCCTGTGAAGTTCCCTTACAGCGCCAGAGACCTGGGTTCAATCCTGACTACGGGTGCTGTCTGTACTGAAAGGAAGAAAAATTCTAAGGGGAGTAAGAGGCAACTGTGGCTGACAAGAGAAGTTAGGGATGGAATAAAACTGAAAGAAAAGGTGTATAACATAGCAAAGAGTAACGGGAAGCCAGAGGATTGGGAAACTTTCAATGGACATCAGCAGGTAACAAAAAGGGCAATACGGGGTGAAAAGATGAAGTACGAGGGTAAGCTGGCCAAATATATAAAGAAGGATAGTAAAAGCTTATTTAGGTATATTAAGAGAAAATAGTAAAGACAAATGTGGGTCCCTTGAAGGCAAAAAGGTGAAATTATTATGGATAACAAGGAAATGGCAGAAGAGTTGAACAGGTACTTTGGTTCTGTCTTCACTAAGGAAGACATAAACAATCTCCCAGATGTACTAGAGGACAGAGGATCTAGGGAGACGGAGGAACTGAAAGAAATTTGCATTAGGCAAGAAATAGTATTGACTGATGGGACTGAAGGCTGATAAATCCCCAGGGTCTGATGGTCTGCATCCCACAACATTCAAGGAGGTGGCTCTAGAAATTGTGATCACTTTCCAATGTGTTATAGATTCAGGATCAGTTCCTGTGGATTGGAGGGTAGCTAATGTTATCCCACTTTACAAGAAAGGAGCGAGGGAGAAAACGGGGAATTATAGACCAGTTAGCCTGACATCGGTGGTGGGGAAGATGCTGGAGTCAATTATTAAAGAAGTAATACCAGCGCATTTGGATAGCAGTAAAAGGATTGGCCCAAGTCAGCATGGATTTATGAAGGGGAAATCCTGCTTGACTAATCTTCTGGAATTTTTTGAGGATGTGACAAGTAAAACGGATGAAGGAGAGCCAGTGGATGTAGTGTATCTGGACTTTCAGAAAGCTTTTGACAAGGTCCCACACAGGAGATTAGTGGGCAAAATTAGAGCACATGGTATTAGGGGTATTGGGGGTAGGGTATTGACATGGATAGAGAATTGGTTGGCAGACAGGAAACAAAGAGTAGGAATAAACGGGTCCCTGTCACAATGACAGGCAGTGGCGAGTGGAGTGCCGCAAGGCTCGGTGCTGGGGCCGCAACTATTTACAATATATATTAATGATTTAAATTTAGAATTTGTAGATGACACCAACCTGGGTGGCAATGTGAACTGCAAAGAGGATGCTAGGAGGCTGCAGGGTGACTTGGACAGGTTGAGTGAGTGGGCAGATGCATGGCAGATGCAGTATAATGTAGATAAATGTGAGGTTATCCACTTTGGCGGCAAGAACAAGGAGGCAGATTATTATCTCAATGGTGTCAGATTAGGAGAAAGGGAAGTGCAACGAGACCTAGGTGTCCTTGTACACCAGTCACTAGAAGTAAACATTGCAGGTACAGCAGGCAGTGAAGAAAGCTAATGGCATGTTGGCCTTCATATCGAGAGGATTTGAGTATAGGAGTAAAGACGTCCTACTGCAGTTGTATAGGGCCCTGGTGAGACCACATCTGGAGTATTGCGTACATTTTTGGTCTCCTAATTTGAGGAAGGACATCCTTGCTATTGAGGCAGTGCAGCGTAGGTTCACGAAGTTAATCCCCGGGATGGTGGGACTGTCATATGAGGAAAGATTGGAAAGACTGGGCTTGTATTCACTGGAATTTAGAAGGATGAGGGGGCATCTTATAGATACGTATAAAATTATAAAAGGACTGGACAAGCTAGATGCAGGAAAAATGTTCCCAATGTTGGGGGAGTCCAGAACTAGGGGCCACAGTTTAAGAATAAAGGGGAGGCCATTTAAAACTGAGATGAGAAAACACTTCTTCACCCGAAGAGTTGTGAATTTGTGGAATTCCCTGCCACAGAAGGCAGTGGAGGCCAATTCATTGGATGAATTTGAAAGAGAGTTAGATAGAGCTCTAGGGGCTAGCGGAATCAAGGGATATGTGGAGAAGGCAGGCACGGGTTACTGATTGTGGCTGATCAGCCATGATCACAATGAATGGCGGTGCTGGCTCGAAGGGCCGAATGGCCTCCTCCTGCACCTAATTTTTATGATTATACATTCATTCAAAGAATGTGTTAGTCTTCACTTCATGAGGGTGGGAATACTCGGCAAAGGGGAATTGGCAGATACTTTCACCAGTCTCCGAGTAGCATCCATGGGTACAGCTGATGCCTCACAGCGCCAGAGGTCCGGGGTCCGATCCTGACCTCAGGTGCTGTCTGTCTGTGTGGAGTTTGCACGTTCTCCCTGTGACCGTGTGGGTTTCCTCCGGGTGCTCCGGTTTCCTCCCACAAACTGAAGACGTGTGGGTTTGTAGGTTAATTGGCCCTCTGTAAATTGCCCCTAGTGTGTAGGGAGTGGATGAGAAAGTGGGATAACATAGAACTAGTGTGAACGAGTGATCGATGGTCGGCGTGGACTCGGTGGGCCTATGTTGAATCTCTAAACTCCTAACTAAATATCTGTGCCAAGTCACATTCCCAGACAACCCACACCGATTATTGGAGAGGGAGGCTGCAAGACAAAGATTTTGGAAGAAGTTTATCTATCTGGATTAGTGGCTATTGTGTAGGAAGGAACTGCAGATGCTGGTTTACACCGAAGATAGACACAAAATGCTAGAGTAACTCAGCAGAACAGGCAGCATCTCTGGAGAGAAGGAATGTTGGACGTTTCTGGCCGAGACCCTTCTTCAGAATGAGAGTCAGGGTAGAAGGAGACATAGAGATAAAGAAGGTTAAGGTGTGAAAACAGATCAAAGGGGTTGGTGGTCAAGGACATGTAGAATGTAGAATGGTTCGTTGTTAGCTGAGGGGAAGGTGACAACGAGGTATACAATCAGTAAAATTAATTAGGAGGACAATGAAACTAGTCGGAGAACTAGGGTGGGGAAGGGACAGAGAGAGAGGGAAAGGAAGGGTTACCTGAAGTTAGAAAAATCAATATTTATACCGCTGGTTAAGAAGTTTAAGAAGGAACTGCAGATGCTGGAAAATCAAAGGTAGACAAAAATGCTGGAGAAACTCAGCGGGTGCAGCAGCATCTATGGAGCGAAGAAAATATGTTACTTTTCGGGCCGAAACCCTTCTTCATACCGTGTGGGTTGTAAGCTACCCAGGCGTAATATGAAATGCTGTTCCTCCAATCTGCATTAGGCCCCACTCTGACAGTGGAGGAGGCCCAGGACAGAAAGGTCAGTGTGGGAATGGGGGGGGGGGGGGGGGGGGGTTAAAAATGTCTTGGGCATTAGCTCGACGGAGAGAATGGACAAACCGGGATTGTTGAACTGCGGCACTCACACCAGAGTGAAAAACGAGCCCAGATTGCCTTTTGGAAACGAAAAAGTGGAAATTCACACAAGATGTGAGTCTCGTACCTTCCTGCAAACATGGACTCCGCCTGTTCCCCGATGATCTCCAGGTCTGGCACTGCACAAAACAGAGTAGGGTTTTAGAGCCAGCACCTGTGATACAATCAAACAGCAACACCTGCCTGCCGCACCGCAGGCCATCAAAGACATGGGTGGAAGCAAACTTCACAAAGGGTCACTTTGACATTGGTGTAGCACATGTGATGTTGGCTCAGCTGGCTGTTTCTCTTCGTTCACACCAACTAGCCTCAATTCCTCCCCTCCCCCCCCTCCCCCCCTCCCCACCACCAACCCATTATTTACTTCCACCCCCCAATTCTAAGAACTCTTTATTCTTTTGGGCTTCGACTCGCAATGTTGTCCTTAACCTATATCATTAGAAAGAAATTCCACCTTCACCTACTTTGAATCATCAATACGCACACACATCCATGCGGCACACACACACCCACACACACACACCCACACACACACACACATACACACACACACGCCCAGGCACGCCACACACACCTACAGACAAACACACCTACACACACATACACACCCACACACACACACCTACACACACATACACACCCACACACACACACCTACACACACATACACACCCACACACACACACACGCCCAGGCACGCCACACACACCTACAGACACACCCACACACACACACACACACACACACCCACACACACACACACGCCCAGGCACGCCACACACACCCACACACACATACACACCCACACACACATACACACCCACACACACACCCACACACACAAACACCCACACCACACAAAACAAACACCCCCAACAGCCCAACACACCAACAAACACACCCACCCACACCACATAACACCCCACACAAACAACAAAACAACCACACACACCACAACCCCACAACACCCCAAACACACCCACACCCACAAACCCCACACACACCCACACACCAACAACACCCAAACCACACACACACACCACCCACACACCACACACACCCAAACAAACACAACACACCCACCACACCCACACCCACACACACACCCACACCCACACCCACACCCCTCCACACACACACACACACACTCCCATACACACCCCACCCACACCCCACACCCCCACAACACACACACCCACACACACACACACACCCACACACACATACACACCCACACACACACACACGCCCACACACACACACACGCCCACACACACAAACACACCCACACACAAACACACCCACACACCCACACACACACACACCCACGCCCACACACACGCCCAGGCACGCCACACACCTAGACACACACACATCAACACACACATACACACCCACACGCACACACCCAGGCATGCCACACACACCTACAGACACACACACATCAACACGCACACACCAACATGCACACCCATACCGACACACATCACACACGCACACCAACACACCCACACCAACATACACACCCATCAATACACACACCAACACACACACACACCAACACACACACACACACCAACACACACACACACACACCAACACACACACACACACCAACACACACACACACCAACACACACATACATACCCAGAAAAACCATATTGTGAAGTTATAAAAGCAAAATGGTTTGAGAATTCTTTATCATGAAGGACATTTTGCAATGATCCATCTGCTTTTGATTCAAGGTGTAATGTCAAATCCAGTAGCCACTGAACCATTCTAGCGAGTGTGAATAACCTGCTGGGTGGTCTCATGCAGCCACATTTTGCCACAATCACCAGACAGAAGCACACACAGAGAGAAAGGATACATCAGTCACCCCAGGCTGCGTGAACCCACTCTACTGGGCTCTCAGTCCCTGTGTAACTCTGCCAGTAACGCCTCCTACATTCCCCACCACGGTGGCGTTGCTGTCTTAGGGGCCTGTCCCACTTTCACGACCGAATTCACGACCTCTGCCGAGTTTGCCGTTGACTCATACTCGAAGCATGGTCGTCACGAGGTCGTAGGTAGGTCGTAGCAGGCCGTGATGCTACTCGTAGGTACTCGTGGCACCAAGTAGGTCGGGGCGTTTTTCTAGCACGATGAAAAATGTCCACGAGTAAATAAGGTCGTGAATTAGGTCGTGAAAGTGGGTCAGGCCCTTTTTAGCACCAGAGGCCTGGGATTGATCCTGACTAGAGTCGCTGTCAGAGTGAGGTACGGTCGACACTTACCCATGCTTTCTGTCGATGTGCCGGCCACCGAATCAGAGGAGTTGGTCTCCCCAAACTCCTTCTTGTAGATGGACAGTATGTAGGAGATGCGGTAATCCAGTCTGACGCTCAGGATGAACTGAAAGACAAGTAACCTTTTTAATAATGACAGGCGGAGCAGAATAACAGGGCAGTCAGACCCTGAACAAAACTGAACCACAGATCGACCGTGCAGTCTAGAGCGCACATACTTAGATCTACTTAGGGTGGCACGGTGGCACAGTAGCAGAGTTGTTGCCTGACAGCGCCAGAGACCCAGGTTTGATCCTGACCACGGGTGCTGTCTGTATGGAGTTTGGCCGTTCTCCCCGTAACCGGCGTGGGTTTTCTCCGGGATCTCCGGTTTCCCCCCACACACTCCAAAGACGTACAGGTTTGTAGGTTAATTGGCTGAGGTAAAATTGAAAATTGTCCCCAGGGTGTGTGGGAGAGTGCCAGTGTGCGGGGATCGCTGCTCGGAGAGTGCCAGTGTGCGGGGATCGCTGCTCGATGCGGACTCGGTGGGCCGTAGGGACGGCTTGCACGCTGTATCTTCAAACTAAACTAGACTAAACGAAACTCGACCAGACTTAACTAAACTAAGCTAAACATGCTCCAGATGCAGTGCTTGAAACTGGGCTGGTTGCGATGGGATTTAACGATGACCAGCTCACCTGCAGTATCTCGATGATCTTCAGCTTGGTGTCCATGACGGTCACGTCTTCGTTCTCCGTGTTCGGCGCTTGCTTTGCCTGCCCGCTCCGCACCGGGGTCTCGTGCCCATCCCCCAGGATGCCGGGCAAGATGGACCCTCGGCTCAGGACCATCTGGGTCATCATCTCCCCCACGCCGTGGATGGTCCGGATCACGTTGTTGCCTGGGGGGACGGAGGAGACGAAGGGTGGACGAGAGTCCCAGAGACCCCGGCCTGGCCTGGCCTGGCCCGCCCCACCGCGGGGCCCCAGATGCACCGCCAGGCCGAACATCCCTCACTGTGGGGGGTCCGCAAGGAGGGACTCGTGATACCCAGTGTGAGGAGGGACCCGGCAGGGGGCCGCCGAGATTGAGAGGGACCCGTACGTACCACCCAGAGCCAGGTGCCCCCCTGAGAGCGGGGGAGAGGGGGGCTGCCCAGAGCGAGACCCTTATGGAACTCTGTTCGAGAAGGAACTCCAGATGCTGGAAAATCGAAGGTAGACAAAAATGCTGGAGAAACTCAGCGGGTGAGAAACTCTATGGAAATAGGCGACGTTTCGGGTCAAAACCCTTCTTCAGACTGATGTGAGGGTGGGGGGGAGGGGGAAGAAGAAAGGATGAGGCGGACCCAGAGGGCTGAGGGAGGGCTGAGAAGGGGAGGAGAAAGTAAGGACTACCTGAAATTAGAGAAGTCAATGTTCATACCGCTGGGGTGCAGACTGCCCAAGTGAAATTTCAGGTAGTCCTTACTGTCTCAGCTCTCCCTCAGCCCTCTGGCTCCGCCTCTTCCTTTCTTCTTCCCCCCCCCGCCCCCCCCCCAAACCAGTGTGAAGAAGGGTTTCGGCCCGAAACGTTGCCTATTTCCTTCGCTCCATTGATACCTGCTGAATTTCTCCAGCATTTTTGTCTACCTCCTTATGGAACACCACAGGTCACAGAACCCCAGCCAGAATATCACCCTCCCACCTGTCTTCCACACGTATGCCAGTTCTAAAACCAAATGATCAAGTCACTGCGGATCACATGCGTCTTAGACTTCTGGATCAGCCTACCATGCGGGAAATTTATCAAAATTCTTGCTATTGAGGGAGTGCAGCATAGGTTCACAAGGTTAATTCCCGGGATGGCGGGACTGTCATTTGTTGATAGAATGGAGCGGCTGGGCTTGTATACTCTGGAGTTTAGAAGGATGAGAGGGCATCTTATTGAAACGTATAAAATAATTAAGGGTTTGGACACACTGGAGGCAGGAAACATGTTCCCGATGTTGGGGGAGTCCAGAACCAGGGGCCACAGTTTAAGAATAAGGGGTAAACCATTTAGAACGGAGATGAGGAAAAACTTTTTCACACAGAGGGTTGCGAATCTGTGAAATTCTCTGCCTCGGAAGGCAGTGGACGCTGGTTCTCTGGATAGTTTCAAGAGAGAGTTAGATAGAGCTCTTAAAGATAGCGGAGTCAGGGTATATGGGGAGAAGGCAGGAACGGGGTACTGATTGTGGATGATCAGCCATGATCATATTGAGCACGTTTGTATTTAGTGGTGTTGTATGTGTATTTATTATAATCAGATCAAGGCAAGAATGTGACGGTGGACATCATTTCCCACACATTATTTGTGTGCAGTTTCGGTCTCCTAATTTGAGGAAGCACATTCTTGCCATTGAGGTTAGTTCACCAGGTTAATTGCCGGGATGCCTGGACAGACATATGATGAAAGAATGGATCGACTGGACTTATATTCACTGGAATTTAGAATGATGAGAGGGTATCTTATGAAAACGTATAAAATTCTTAGAGGATTCAACATGGTAGATGCAGGAAATATTTTCCCGATTTTGTGGAAGTCCACAACCAGTGGTCACAGTTTAAGACTAATGGGTAGGCCATTTAGGACCAAGATGAGGAAAAACTTTTTCAGCCAGGAAGTTGTAAATCTGTGGAATTCTCTGCCACAGAAGGCAGTGGAGGCCAATTCACTGGATGTATTCAAGAAAGATATAGCTCTTAGGGCTAACAAAATCAAGGGATATGGGGAGAAAGCAGGAACAGGGTACTGATCCTGGATGATCAGCCATGATCATATTGATTGGTGCTGGTTCGAAGGGCCAAATGGCCTGCGCCTGCACCCATTTTCTCTGTTTCTATTTCAAAGTGACCGGTTCAAACAGTGACACGTTCTCATGAGGCATTGGCTGAGGTAGAGCATTTTTACAGAGAAGGGGAAGCGTTCGAAATTTACCTCCTTCTTGAAACCTGCTCAGCCTTTCCAAGTATGAGGAGCTGGGATTCTGAACGCTGTCCAGGATGGCGAGCAATGTTCGAATGAGCCGCAGAAGCTCGCTGAAGCTGTAGAACCCAAAGTATATTAGGTTGCGAGCCAAATTCACCACCTAGAACAAAAATCCAACGAGATTTGGTCCGTCGATCAAAAAGTTATAAAACAAAATCAACAGAATGTTACCAAGACTCGAGATCCTGATCTATTCGGGAAGGTTGGGCCGGTTAGGACCTTATACATAGACTCATTGAGTCATTCAGAGTGGAAACAGGGCCTTCAGCCCAACTTGCCCCACACCGACCAACATGTCCCAACTACATTAGTCCCATCTGCCTGCATTGGGCCCATATCCCTCAAAACCTGTCCAATCCATGTACCTGTCTACATGTTTCTTAAAACGCTGTGAAAGTACCTCCTCTGGCAACTCGTTCCATGCTTTCACTACCCCCTGTGAGAAAAAGTTACCCCTCAGGTTCCTATTAAATCTTTCCCTCCTCACCTTAAACCTATGTCCTCTGGTTCTCGATTCCCCTATATGGGCAAGAGACTGTGCAGTCACCCGATCTATTCCCCTCATTAAGTTATACGCCTCAATAAGATCACCCCTCATCCTCGAAGCGCGGGAAGCGATCTTGTAGAGGTGCGTAAAATCATGAGGGGAATAGACAGGGTGAGCGCTCAGAGTCTTTTACCCAGCGTAGGGGAATCAAGGAGCAGAGAATTTAGGCTTAGTGTGAGAGGGAAAGGATTTAATTGGCGAGAGGGGCAAGATTTAATAGGAAGCCAAGGGGCAACATTTCCACTCAGAGGCTGTTGGGTGTATGGAACGAGCTGCCAGAGGAGGTAGTTGAGGCAGGTACTATAACAGCATTTTAAAGACACTTGAAGAGATATATGGATAGGAAAAGTTTAGAGGGAAATGGGCCAAACGTAGGCAGGTGGGACTAGAGTAGTTGGGACATTTTGGTCGGTGTGGGCAAGTTGGGCCGAAGGGCCTGTTTCCGTGCTGTACGACTCTAAAGTGGTGTCCTTTTATTCCCAGGCTATGGCCACTGGTCCTAGACTCCCCCACTAATGGCAACATTTGATGGCAGTATATTGATCCCATTCCCTTCAGTGTTAAATTATGGCATCAACTGTGCAATTCTGGCCAAAAAAATCAAGAGGGCGGCGAATATTTGGGAGAAGGCAGGATGCTGCTTTCCGTAACCCACCTCGAATGTCAGCTTGATCTTCTCCTTGTCTCCGAAGGGGAACGGCTGAGACACCACATCCTTCAGGTACTCCTCCACAAAGTCCATGGTCAGCGCAAACTTGTTCTTCTTGTCGTCGCGGGACATGTTGGTGACCGAGTCGTACCTGCCCGGAGATCGGCAACCTTTAACGGACGCACCTCCACCAGCGCCAAGCCAGACGCACGTTACACAAACTGTCTCCCTCTTATACCAGTGCACAGTCCTATCATCAACCAGAGAGCAGTGCTCAACTACTCTCTACCTCATTGATGACCCTCGGACTATCTTTGATCGGACTTTACTGGCTTCAGCTTGCACTAAACGTTATTCCCTTATCATGTATCTGTACACAGTGAATGGCTCGATTGTAATCATGTATTGTCTTTCTGCTGACTGGTTAGCACGCAACAAAAGCATTTTGCTGTACCTCGGTACACGTGACAATAAATTAAACTGAACTAGTAAACTACATGGAGAATCACGTGCTGAGTAAAAGTTGCTTAATGCTCACCGCATTTAAAACATAAATGGGACGGCACAGTGGTGCAGCGGCAGAGTTGCTGCCTCACAGCGCCAGAGACCCGGGTTCGATCCTGACTACGGGTGCTGTCTCTATGGAGTTTGTACATTCCTACCGTGATCTGCGTCGGCTTTCCCCGGGATCTCTGGTTTTGACCCTCACTCCAAAGACGTACAGGTTTGTAGGTTAATTGGCTTTGTGTAAATGTACATTGTCCCAGGTGTGTGTAGGATAGTGTAGTGGGCCTATCCCATTTAGGCGATTTTTCAGCGGACTGCTGGCCGGCACTCGCCTGAAAAACCGGCAACTGTAACGGCAACTGTCAGAGTGGAACACACACACACACACACACACACACACACACACACACACACTTCTTCACCAGCCCGTTATGCAGGCGGGGGACAGGGCAAGTGGGGGGGGGGCGCTGTCTAAGTCTTAGGGACGACAGATGGCACAATGGGCTAAGTGTTCGGCTGGCAACCGGAAGGTAGCCGGTTCGAATCCCGCTTGGAGTGCATACTGTCGTTGTGTCCTTGGGCAAGACACTTCACCCACCTTTGCCTGTGTGTGAATGTGTGTGAATGTGTGTGAGTGATTGGTGGTGGTCGGAGGGGCCGTAGGCGCAGATTGGCAGCCACGCTTCCGTCAGTCTGCCCCAGGGCAGCTGTGGCTACAGAAGTAGCTTACCACCACCGAGTGTGACTGAGGAATGAATGAATAATGCGATGTAAAGCGCCTTGAGTATTAGAAAGGCGCTATATAAATCCCATCCATTATTATTATTATTAAGTGAAATTCACACGGTGCAAAGCCAATGTGATACAGACACACACCGCGATGAACAGGAAGGTTGGCGCTGTAATTAAGACGGCTAAAGCACAGTGTACGGTAAGTCCTTTAAAAGAGGGGGGGGGAGAGGAGGGGGGGAAGGAGAGAAAGGGGAGAAGGAGTGGAGACAACTTTTAATAAACCAGAGATACACGGCTGTGAAGCTCGGCGGACATTTAACATTACCTGTCGGTTATCCTTGATTCTGAAAACTACTGCTTACGTTTTTTTCCCCCACAATGAGCCAATGAAATTCACCGGTCAGCACCGGCTCCAACCGGCTCCAACCTACGAGAACCTTTGACCCCCTGGCGACCCACTGGGACCTCCTGGCGACCCACCTACGGCACGAGAATTCTCGCTACTCTCCATGGCGGTTTCATTCTGGTCGCCGCTAATTTTTCAACACCATAATGAGGCCGCGACTAGTTCCCAGAATGCGGGAACTCCTCACGACCATGAAGGCAACTCCCCGGCAACCACCCGCGAACATGCGGCGACTGCATTGTCTCCTGCAGTCGCCTAAGTGGGGCAGGCCCATTAGTGTGTGGGGATCGCTGGTCGGTGAGGACTCAGTGGGCCGAATGGCCTGTTTCCGCGCTGTATCTCTAAACTAAACCAAAGTGAAGACAGATGTGGTGGCGTACTCGTGGATGGTGATCTTGGTGGGGATTTCCGTCCACAGCCGGGCGTACTTCACCGGGGTGACCGACTCCTGGGGGTCTCGGTCCACGTGCATGTGCAGCATCAGGCGGCAGAATGAAGCCCGCAGGTCGTAGGGCAGGTCCTCGTCTGACATGCAGCGCAGGATAAGGTCCACCCCCAGCTGCGTGGAGATCTGGTCAATGGCCAGGTACTGACGATCAAGGCACATCCGGGCAAAGAGGTTCAGCTGGTATCTGCAGGAGGAATTGCATGCCAGTCTGGGTTAGAACATGGTCGTTCCTTCATCCTAGTTCAACCCTCTATCTCCCTCCCACCCCCATCCTAGTTCCCAACCCTCTATCTCCCTCCCTCCCCAATCCTAGTTCAACCCTCTATCTCCATCCCTCCCCAATCCTAGTTCAACCCTCTATCTCCCTCCCACCCCCATCCTAGTTCCCAACCCTCTATCTCCCTCCCACCCCCATCCTAGTTCCCAACCCTCTATCTCCCTCCCACCCCCATCCTAGTTCCCAACCCTCTCTCTCCATCCCTCCCCCATCCTAGTTCTCCGACGAGTTTCACCGATCGTAGGCCTTGTTGTCACCTTCCCCACAGCTGACAATGAACCATTCTACATTTACCTTGACCTCATCCCCTTTGATCTCTCGTTTTCACACCTTGCCCCTCCATATCTCTATGCCGCCCTCTCCCCTGACTCTCAGCCTGAAGAAAGGCCTCGACGGGTAGCATCACCCATTCCATCACTCCAGTGATGCTGCTTGTCCCGCTGAGTGACTCCAGCGTTAGTATCTATCTTCAGATGTAGGGACAGGAGTGGGCGCAGTGTGTGGGTGGCGCAACGCACCTCGTCATGTTTAGTTTAGTTTAGAGATACAGCGTGGAAACAGGCCCTTCGGCCCACCGAGTCCACGCCGACCAGCCATCCCACGCACACTAACACTATCCTACACACACTAGGGACAACTTAACATTTTACCGAAGCCAATTAACCTACAAGCCCGCACATCTTTGGAGTATGGGAGGAAACGGAGCACCCTGGAAAAACCCACGCAGGTCACGGGCAGAACGTACAAACTCCGTACAGGCAGCACCCAGAGTCAGGATGGAACCCGGGTCTCTGGCGTACGGCAGCAACTCTACCGCTGCACCACCGTGCTGCCCCATGCCCGAATATGTCAAACCTTCCCACCTCTGCAACACTGCTGCCCAATTACACTCCCGCACCAAGTCCTGGTCATCCCCATCCTGCTTCCCAATCATCGGCATCTTTCCACCTTTGATTCCCACATCCGGCCTAACCTTGCCTCACATCACAATCCCACCCCACCATTTTCCCGGTAACCTATTCTCTAAGCATTCTCATCAACCCTCCCCAAATTCCACCGCTCAGCACTTGCAGGTACAATCGCAATGTTTAAGAGACAATTAGACAGGTACACGGGTAGGATAGGTTTAGCAGGATATGGGCGAAAGGCAGGCAGGTGGGGCCGGTGTAGATGGGGCATGTTGGTCGGCGTGGGCAAGTTGGGCCTGTTTCTCTGCTGCACCAACCCAACCACCATCCCACATATGGAGAGAGGATGTTTCCACTCGTGTGAGAGTCCAATACCAAAGACTCAGAATAAAAGCACGTACTTTTAGAAAGGAGATGAGGAGGGATTTCTTTAGTTAGAGGGTGGTGAATCTGTGGAATCGAAGAATCACAGACGGCTGTGGAGGCAGTGAATGGAGATTGATAGATTCTTGATTAGTGCGGGTGTCGGGGGCGAAGGCAGGAAAATGGGGTGAGGAGAGAGAGAGAGATGGATCAGCCATGATTGAATGGCGGAGTAGTCTTGATGGGTCGAATGGCCTAATTCTACTCCTATCGCTTATGACCACCACGAACTCTATCGCTGCGCCACCGTGCCGCCCCCCAGTGAACTGGGCCGAGTTGATTTCTCCACTCCCTCTCTCTCTCACCCTGAGGGGATTCCTTTGCCCGCCGCGCCGATTGACGACCACACACACACACGTTACCTGTAGTAGGTGAGGATATCGGTCTCTTCCTTGTTGCCCTCCTTTGCCTCCTCAGCCAGCTGGCGGATAGACTTGCCGTGAGGCTCCTTGTCTCCGTCTATCCAGTACAACCAAACCTCGTCCTCCTCGCCGTCCTCCTCCAGCAGCGGGCTCTCGATGCTGAAGTCCCCACGATTCGACAGCAGCCTTGCAAAGACACAACATTACCACAAGAGACGTCACACTTGGGGTTACAGTAGAGTCGGGTGTTTCGCAAACAGGCTCAGTTATCCTGTAGGCATCAATGCTAACTCGCAAACAAAAAGCTCATTTGGTTTGGGTTAGTGATAGGAGCAGAATTATGCCATTCGGCCCATCAAGTCTACTCCGCCATCCTCATCTTTCCCTCTCAACCCCATTCTCCTCGCCTTCTCCCCATAACCCCTGACACACGCACTAAAGGGCCTGTCCCACTTCCACGACCTAATTCACGACCTCTGCCGAGTTTGCCCTTGACTCATACTCGCAGCATGGTCGTCACGAGGTCGTAGGAGGTCTTAGGTAGATCGTAGCAGGCCGTGATGCTAGTTGTTGGTACTCGTGGCATCAAGTAGGTCGGGGCGTTTTTTCTAGCCTGATGAAAAATGTCCACGAGTAAAAAAAGGTCATGAATTAGGTCGTGAATGTGGGACAGGCCCTTAAACAATAGTCTTATTTATCTCTGCCTTAAAAATATCCACTGACTTGTCCTCCACAGCAAAGAATTCCACAGATTCATCACCCTCGGACTAAAGAAATTCCTCCTCATCTTCCTAAAGGAACATCCCTTAATTCTGAGGCTATGGCCTCTGGTCCTAGACTCTCCCACTATTGGAAACATCCTCTCCACATTCACTCTACCCAAGCCTTTCACTATTTGGTAAGTTTCAATGAGGACCCCCATCATTATTCTAAACTCCAGTGAGTACAGGCCCAGTGTCGACAAAGGCTCATCATAAGTTAACCCACTCATTGCTGAGATAATTCTCGTAAACCTCCTCTGGACCCACTCCAGAGCCAGCACATCCTTCCTCAGATTTGGGGCCCAAAACTGCTCACAAGACTCCAAATGCACTCAGACCAGTGATTTATTAAGCCTCATCATGACATCCCTGTTTTTGTATTCTAATCCTCTTGAAATAAATGCTGGCATTCCTTACTACCGATTCGACTTGCAGATTAACCTTTTGGGAATCCTGCACCAGCACTCCCAAGTCCCTTTGCGCCTCCGATTTCTGGATTCTCACCCCATTTAGAAAACAGTCTGCGCCTTTATTCCGACTACCAAAATGCATGACTCCACACTTTGCTACACTATATTCCATCTGCCACTTCTCTGCCCACTCTCCCAACCTGTCCGAGTCCTTCTGCAGAGTCCCTGTGTTCTTTATACGAGCTGCCCCTTCCAGCTTCTACCCAACAACAATCAGGCTCTTGAACACTACACTAGACTCAACAATGGACTATAGACTGTCCCTGATTGCACTAGGACTTCATGTTTTTTTTCTAGACTATGATTGTGTTTATAAATGTATGTATTTTTTGTTTACTGTGCATTATCTACATGGACTGTGTTTACAGGCTGCTGCATTACAAGAATGGTCCCAGGAATGAGTGGGTTACCGTATGATGAACGTATGTCTGCACTGGGCCTGTACTCGCTGGAGTGTAGATGGATGAAGTGGGGGGACCTCATTGAAACTTACCGAATAATGAAAGGCCTGGATAGAGTGGATGTGGAGAGGATGTTTCCACTAGTGGGAGAGTCTAGGGCCAGAGGGCACAGCCTCAGAATAAAAGGCATGAGAGGGGATCTTATTGAAACATATTAAGGGTTTGGACACGCTAGAGGCAGGAAACATGTTCCCATGTTCCCAGAACCAGGGGCCACAGTTTAAGAATAAGGGAGTAAGCCATTTAGTTCAGAGATGAGGAAAAACTTTTTCTCACAGAGAGTGGTGAGTCTGTGGAATTCTCTGCCTCAGAGGGCGGTGGAGGCCGGTTCTCTGGATACTTTCAAGAGAGAGTTAGATAGGGCTCTTAAAGATAGCGGAGTCAGGGGATTTGGGGAGAAGACAGGAACGGGGCACTGATTGTGGATGATGAGTCATGATCACATTGAATGGCGGCGTTGGCTCGAGGGGCCGAATGGCCTACTCCTGCACCTATTGTCTATTGTCTATACTAGGGACAATTTACAATTTTTTTCACTGAAGCCAATTAACCTACACACCTGTACGTCTTTGGAGTGTGGGAGGAAACCGGAGCACCCGGAGAAAACCCACGCAGGTCACGGGGAGAACGTACAAACTCCGTACAGACAGCACCCATAGTCGGGATTGAACCGGGGTCTCTGGCGCTGTGAGGCAGCAACTCTACCGCTGCGCCACCGTGCCACCCCATGTTGTCCGCCCATGGAAAGAAAAAATATTGATAACCACAAAGACCGATGCACCAGTTCGTGATGGACGGAGTGCCGCATGTCACTGTAAACACCACCTACTGCTTCCAA
The DNA here is from genome assembly GCF_010909765.2 of Amblyraja radiata. Taxonomy (NCBI): domain Eukaryota; kingdom Metazoa; phylum Chordata; class Chondrichthyes; order Rajiformes; family Rajidae; genus Amblyraja; species Amblyraja radiata. Next base: position 7,347,663 of record NC_045976.1, on the reverse strand, counting down.
ACCAATTACCTAGATGTTTGTCGAACGCACTTCATTGATTGAGAAGCTAAATAGGAATTAAAAAGCAGATGCATTGCCAGCACAGGTGGCTTTAAACTGCCCTGTCCTGTAAAGTGTGCAGGAAGGAACTGCAGATGCCGCTTATACCGAAGATAGACACAAAGTGCTGGAGTAACTCAGCAGGTCAGGCAGCATCTCTGGAGAAAAAAAGATGGGCGATGTTTCGGGTTGGGACCCTTCTTCAGACTGAAAGTATAGGGGGGGGAACCGGAGGTAATTTCTCGAATTTCAAGTACCCCTGCGTGCATCCCCCTCTCTCCCCCACACTAGTTGTCCTACCAGTTCCACTGTTCACATCGTTGTATCCCTCTTGTTCTCACCTCTTCCCCAGCTAACAATGGGCCATTGTGGGCTCCACCCTTCCTTGGTCATCTGTTGCCAGCCAACGAGAGTTGTTTTTTAAATGTGCTATATAAATAATTGTGACTTGTGACGTGACTTGTTATGTTCTGGCCTATCGTTACCTCCTGATCCCCTCCCTCTATCCAGCGTGGGGGGGGGGGGGGCCAGAACAAAGAGGGACCCCGACATGGGTGGATGGGCATCAAGAATGTAGAGGGACCATTGGGATCTCATTGAACCATTTAAAGCTTTGTTTGTGCCCTTTAGCTGGCGACTCTTTGCATACTCTGTGTACGGTATGTAACGATTTTCACTGTGACACGTCACACATGATAATAAAGTATCGTTCATTCATCTCTTTCAGTCTGGAGAAGGGCCCCGAGCTGAAACGTTAACTTTAGTTTAGAGAGTCACGGTGGCGCAGCGGTAGAGTTGCTGCCTTACAGCAAGATGCAGCGCCGGAGACCCGGGTTCGATCCCGACGACGGACACTGTCTGCGCGGAGTTTGCACGTTCTCCCCCTGACCCGCGTGGGTTTTCTCCGAGACCTTCGGTTTCACCTCACACTCCAAAGACGTACAGGTTTATAGGTTAATTGGCTTGATAAAAATGTAAACATTGTCCAGTATAAAATTGTCCAACTTTCAGTATAGCCCCTGGTGGACTTTTTGGAAGGTACAAGGTAGCAGATACAGCACGGAAACAGGCCATTCGGCCCATCGAGTCCGCACTGACCAGCGATCCCCGAACATTAACACCATCCTCCACACAATAGGGACCTTTTTTTTAATTACATTTACATTTTTCTGAAGCCAATTGCCCTACAAACCTGTACGTCTTTGGAGTGGGAGAGGAAACCGGAGCATCCGGATAAAACACATGTGGTCACGGGGAGAACGTACAAACTCTGTACAGACAGCACCCATAGTCAGGATCGAACCTGGGTCTCCAGCGCTGTAAGGCAGTAGTTCTACTGCTGCACCACCCGTCTTCTTTCTCCAGAGATGCTGACTGACCCGCTGAGTTCAGACCCGTCTGAAGAAGGGTCTCGACCCGAAACGTCACCCATTCCTTCGCTCCATAGATGCTGCCCGACCCGCTGAGTTACTCCAGCATTTTTTGTCTACCTTCGCTGAGTTACTCCAGCATTTTGTGTCTGTCTTGGGTGGTGTAAAGAACGTGCCGGCTTACTTGGTTCGAATGAGGATGTCAGCGTTGGATGAGTTCAACATAAACTTGCAAATGAGCTCCTGGGTGATGGGGATGGCAATCTTGTTGGATACGCACAGGTCTGACAAGTAATCCAGAAACCTGGAGAGAGAAAAAGACACGTTTAGGTCAGAGACACAGCTTGGAAACAGGCCCTTCGGCCCACGCCAACCATTCAACGCCCACTTTTCATCCACTCCCTACACATTTTACAGAGGCCAAACGAAGATAAGACACAAAATGCCGGAGAAACTCAGCTGGAAAGGCTCTGGAGAGAAGGAATGGGTGACGTTTCGGGCACGGACTGAGTCTGAAGAAGGGTCTCGATCCGAAACGACCAGTCTGAAGAAAGGCCTCACCCATTCCTTCTCTCCAGAGATGCTGCCCGTCCCGCTGAGTTACTCCAGCACTTTGTGTCTATCTTTGGTTTCAACCAGCTTCTGCAGTTCCTTCCCACACAACCTACAAAGCCGCACGTCTTTGGGATGTGGGAGGAAGCCAGAGCACTCCGGAGGAAACCCATGGTCACAGGGAGAACGTATTAACTCCACACAGACAGCACCCGAGGTCGGAATCGAACCTGGGTCTCTGGCGCTGTGAGGCCGCAACTCCACACATGGATATCACTCCACTCCCGACAACACAGGGGCAATTTACAGAGGGCCAATTAACCTACAAACCCACGCGTCTTTACAGTGTGGGAGGAAACCAGAGCACCCGGAGGAAACCCACGCAGGTCACGGGGAGAACGTACAAACTCTCCACACACACACACACACACACACACACACACACACACAGCACCCGTGGTCGGGATTGAACCCGTGTCTCTGGCACTGTGAGGCAGCAGCTCTACCCGCTGTACCACTGTGCCGCCCACAATCATCAAGTATTTTACGGTCATAAGGTCATAAGCGATAGGAGCCAAAATTAGGCCATTCAGCCCATCAAGTCTACCCCACCATTCAATCATGGCTGATCTATCTCTCCCTCCCAACCGCATTCTCCTGCCTTCTCCCCATAACCACTGACACCCGTATGAATCAAGAATCTATTTATCTCTGCCTTAAAAATATGAATTGACTTGGCCTCCACATCCTTCTGTGGCAAAGAATTCCACAGATTCACCACCCTCTGACTAAAGAGATTTCTCCTCGTCTCCTTCCTAAAAGAACATCCTTTAATCCTGAGGCTGTGACCTCTAGTCCTAGACTCTCCCACTAGTGGAAACATCCTCTCCACATCCACTCAATCCAAGCCTTTCACCATTCTGTACGTTTCAATGAGGTTACACCCCCTCCCCCCCTCCCCCCCTCATTCTTCTCAACTCCAGCAGAGTACAGGCCCAGTGCCGACAAACGCTCATTCCTGGGATCATTCTTGTAAACCTCCTCTGGACCCTCTCCCCAGAGCCAGCACATCCTTCCTCAGGTATGGTGGCCCAATATAGCTCACGATATTCCAAATGCGGCCTGACCAGCGCCCTGTAGATCCTCAGCAAGTTATCCTTTCAGGGGCACTTGAGGAAGTTTTGAAAGAATGGGGCTAGACTTTGCTGACAAAAGTGTGGGAATGAAAGGCTCGTCCCATTGTTGTGCCTCTCCTCTCTTCCTTTCCGCCCTTTTCTTACTAACCCATCAACTCATTCATAGAAAAACATAGAAACATAGACAATAGGTGCAGGAGTAGGCCATTCGGCCCTTCGAGCCTGCACCGCCATTCGATATGATCATGGCTGATCATCCAACTTAGTATCCTGTACCTGCCTTCTCCCCATACCCCCTGATCCCTTTAGCCACAAGGGCCAAATCTAACTCCCTCTTAAATATAGCCAATGAACTGGCCTCAACTACCTTCTGTGGCAGAGAATTCCACAGATTCACCACTCTCTGTGTGAAAAATGTTTTCCTCATCTCGGTCCGAAAAGATTTCCCCCTTATCCTTAAACTGTGACCCCTTGTTCTGGACGTCCCCTACATCGGGAATAATCTTCCTGCATCTAGCCTGTCCAACCCCTTAAGAATTTTGTAAGTTTCTATAAGATCCCCCCTCAATCTTCTAAATTCTAGCGAGTACAAGCCGAGTCTATCCAGTCTTTCTTCATATGAAAGTCCTGACATCCCAGGAATCAGTCTGGTGAACCTTCTCTGTACTCCCTCTATGGCAAGAATGTCTTTCCTCAGATTAGGAGACCAAAACTGTACGCAATACTCCAGGTGTGGGCTCACCAAGACCCTGTACAACTGGCTGCCTGGATCTGATTTGCCTCTCATGTTTGTTGGCAACTCCTCTGTCAATGGTTCGTTGCGGTTGGCAGCGGCCCGTGGTTTGGAAGCTCCCAGTGTGCACTGCCACGTCACCCATTTGCATCTGCACTCATTTGCAAAGCAAAGTACGAGCCGGGGGGGGTGGGGGGAGGGAAAGTGAACTCAACTGCCTGCTTGGATAATGCCGGAGTCCCACTCCGGTAACCACGCACGCGGGCGGGCGGGCGGCCAGGGTCACCCTGGATTACATTTACATCTGATCGCCGTCACTTTGCAGATTGCTGCTCCTCTCTAGCTTGAGCCAAGTCCTGCTCCCCCGACTTCCAGCACCCACTGCAGATTGTACCAGGTCTGACCTCGCAACCTGGGGGCAGCTGGAGAAGGAGGGGGTCCGTCGACGAGAGAGGGGGGCTGTCGGAGAGAGAGGGGGGGCAGTCGGAGGGAGAGAGGAGCCTTCTGAGTGGGGGGCCGTTGGAGAGAAAGGGGAGGGGCCTGGTTGGTGGGGGGCCATCGGAGGGGGGGCCATCGGAGAGCGAGGAGGGCCGTCGGGAGACCGAAGGGGGAACCCAGCAATGGGCCGCTGCTGCCACGTGTGGCTCCAGGCTGAATATAGGACTGTTCGGTGAATGTCCGTAACATTGCTGCCGCTATAACATGGCGACACGTGCGCGCTGCACGGTGGGGTCTGCGGCATGACTTTACCGGGTTGCCCGTCAACAAAGCATTTCACCGCACCTGGGTACACGTGACAATAAAGTATCGTTGCCTCAATTCGATTGAACCACCGTGACTTGTAAACCTCTGAGAGGGGGGAGGAAAGGGGCCTGGAACTCCTTGATTCAAGCAGACAAAGGCAGTGAAACCCTGAATGTGATCAGCCTCATGTTACTGGGTCCAGCACACATTCGAACAAAGCTTTTATCTTCCTATCTCTCTGGCCCAGCAAAGATGACAACAGCTACGATCACTCAGTCTGTGTCTACTGCATCCTCTCTCCCCACCCTCTCTCTCTCTCTCTCTCTCCCTCTCCCCCTCCCTCCCGCTCTCTCTCCCTCTCCCCCTCCCCCCGCTCTCTCTCTCCCCACTCTCTCTCTCCCCCTTTCTCTCTCCCCCCCTCTCCGCCCTCTCTTTCCCCCCCCTCTCTCTCTCTCTCCTCTCTCCCCCCCTCTCTCTCTCTCCCTCCCTCTCTCTCCGCCCCCTCTCTCCCCCCCTCTCTCTCCCCAACAATCCTCACCAGCCTCTACACCAACTCCCACCAATTCTTTGCCGCAGACGGCTGTGGAGGTCAAGTCAATGAATATTTTTCAGGCGGAGAGGAACAGATTCTTGATTAGTGCGGGTGTCAGGGGTTATGGGGAGGAGGCAGGAGAATGGGGTTAGGAGGGAGAGATAGATCAGTCATGATTAAATGGTGGAGTAGACTTGATGGGCCGAATGGCCGAATTCTGCTCCTGCTAATTCAACTCCCCCTCCCATTCCGAATCCGACCTTTCTGTCCTGAGCCTCCTCCATGGCCAGAGTGAGGCCCCACTGTAAATTGGAGGAGCAGCACCTCATATTTCACTTGGGTAGTTTACACCCCAGCGGTATGAACATTGACTTCCCCAATTTCAGGTAGTCCCTGCTTTCTCCTTCTTTCCCCTCCCCTTCCCATCTCTCCCACAGCCTATTGTCTCCGCCTCTTCCTTTCTTCTTCCCGCCCCCCCACCCCCACATCAGTTTGAAGAAGGGTCTCGACCCGAAACGTCACCTATTTCCTTCGCTCCATAGATGCTGCTGCACCCGCTGAGTTTCTCCAGCATTTTTGTCTACCTCCAAATTCACCTGCCTCAATCCATCCATTCCGCACCGATTGCCTTCTCAACCCCCACCGTAATTTACGAAGGTATCTTTGGGAGCACCCATACGAAACCCACGTGGTCACATCACATGGGGAACGTGCAAGCTCCACACATTAGAGACCAGGGGAGGAGGTACCTGGGTTCCCGGTTTCTCCGCAGCAGGTTGACGAAGGTCTCGATCTCCTTGGCCGTGATATGTTTCTCCAGCAGCTTCCTGTTGTTGTGGAGCAGGGCGGTGATGGTGTCTTCTGCCAGAACGTTGTATCCAATCTGAGACTGCATGATGCCAAACATCTTCGCAATATACTCCTGCAATTGTACAAGGCATTGGTGAGGACAATTCTGGAGTATGGTGTTCAATTCTGGTCGCCAAATTATAGGAAAGATGTCAACAAAATAGAGAGAGTACAGAGGAGATTTACTAGAATGTTGCCTGGGTTTCAGCACCTAGATTACAGAGAAAGGTTGATCAAGATAGGTCTTTATTCTTTGGAGCGCAGAAGGTTAAGGGGGGACTTGATAGAGGTCTTTAAAATGATGAAAGGGATAGACAGAGTTGACGTGGATAAGCTTTTTTCCCATTGAGAGTAGGGAAGATTCAAACAAGAGGACATGATTTGAGAATTAAGGGACAGAAGTTTAGGGGTAACATGAGGGGGAACTTCTTTACTCAGAGAGTGGTAACTGTGTGGAATGAGCTTCCAGTGGAAGTGGTGGAGGCAGGTTCGATTTTATAATTTAAAAATAAATTGGATAGGTATATGGATGGGAAAGGAATGGAGGGTTATGGTCTGAGTGCAGGTAGATGGGACTAGGGGAGAATAAGTGTTTGGCACGGGCTAGAAGGGCCGAGATGGCCTGTTTCCGTGCTGTCATTGTTATATGGTTATATGGTTTAAAACACAAAAACAGAGAGGAGAGGGATGTGAGGAAGTGCCTGACAGAGCGCAGGTGGCCGCACGGTGGCACAGCGGTAGAGTTAGTGCCCCACAGCGCCATGGACCCGCGCTCCATCCTGACCACTGACAGTGTCAGTGTGCGGGGATCGCTGGTCCTCCCCACTCCCCCCACATGAGAAGGGACAGAGGGAGAGAGGGGGGAGAGAAAGTGAGAGAGAGAGAGATAGAAAGAGAGAGAGAGAGAGATAGAGAGAGAGATTAGTGTTAGTTTTTAGTTTTAGAGATACAGCGCGGAAACAGGCCCTTCGGCCCACCGGGACCGCACCGACCAGCGATCCCCGCACACTGACACTATCCCATACACACTAGGGACAATTTATACATTTACCAAACCAATTAACCTGCAAACCTGTAAGTCTATGAAGTGTGGGAGGAATTTGAAGATCTCGCAGAAAACCCACGCAGGTCACGTGGAGAACGTACAAACTCCGTACAGACAGCACCCGTAGTCAGGATCGAACCCGGGTCTCCGGCGATGTAAGCGCTGTAGGACAGCAAGTCTACCGCTGTGCCACCGTGGCCACGCATTGAGAGAGGAAGAGTGAGAGAGAGAGAGAGAGAGAGGGGGGGAGATAGAGAGAGAGAGCGAGAGTACAGACCTGATTCTTCCTGTAGTCCTGCTGGGAGTGTCGGAGCACGCGGTAACACAGCCTCAGGATGTATCGGTAGGGAACGTATCTCTGGTCACCGAGGTCCTCCAGCCTGAGCATTGGGCCTTCGCCTTTATCCATAAAGGGGGCCTTCAATATCCCGAAGATCTGCCACAAAGCCAGGGGACAGGGGTTAGTGCCTTTGTGTAGCTGCGACACCTCTCCCATCATCCTACCAGACGGCAAATACCACTTTGACACCTCATGTCAATCCACTTGTGTTTCTGCTTGGTTCGATATTGTCACAGATAACGCCACAAATGCAACAGTCACCATAGTTTGGTGCCGTTTGCAAAGGAAAAAATGCAAATAAATGAGATCCAGGTCATAGAGTCACAGAGTAATACAGTGTGGAAACAGGCCCTTCGGCCCCTCTAGCCCACACTGGCCAACATGTCCCAGCTACACTAGTCCCACTTGCCTGAGCTTGGTCCATATCACTCCAAACCTGTCCTATCCATGTACCTGTCCAACTGTTTCTTAAACCATGGGATAGTCCCAGCCTCAACTACCTCCTCTGGCAGCTCGTTCCATACACCCACCACCCTCTGTGAAAAAGTTACCCCTCGGATTCCTATTAAATCCTTTCCCCTTCACCTTGAACCGATGTCCTCTGGTTCTCGATTCCCCTACTCTGGGCGAGAGACTCTGTGCATCTACCCGATCTATTCCTCTCGTGATTTTGTGCTGTAAGTACTGGACAGGTCAGCCCCAGGCTACTGCAGGCCCGAGACTGACCCACCGCCCCTGTGTCACGGGGGAACCTCCTGCAGCCGACCTTGAAGGTGCTGGAGGCAACACCCCGGACCCTCTCATACCGGCCCACTCCTCGCGTCCGTCCACACCCAGCGGGCCCCTCCTCCGACACTCTCCGGTCTCCGGTCTTCCACCGTGTCGGTAGCGGCCCACCGGGTCTTCATTCTCGGCCCACCACCAGTTGTCCACCTCGGTGTTAGATTGCCCTGGTGATAACCTTGCTGGGTATTGGGCTGGCTTCACATGGACTCCTGTACACAGACGGGTTCCAGCAGGATGTTGTTCAGGGTGAGGTTGGACAATCACCGGGACACACCTTTGCCCACATCATCCAAATAAAGGGCCAGTCCCACTCGACGACTGTCATTGTCGCAGTAGGTCGCCCGTTCCTGCCTTCTCCCCAATACAAACGTGCTCAATATGATCATGGCTGATCATCCACAATCAGTACCCCGTTCCTGCCTTCTCCCCATATCCCCTGACTCCTCTATCTTTAAGAGCCCTATCTAGCTCTCTCTTGAAAGCATCCAGAGAATCTGCCTCCACCGCCCTCTGAGGCGGAGAATTCCACAGATTCACAACTCTCTGTGAGAAAAAGTGTTTCCTCGTCTCCGTTCTGAATGACTTACTCCTTATTCTTAAACTGTGGCCCTTAGTTCTGCACTCCCCCAACATCAGGAACATGTTTCCTGCCCCTAGTGTGTCCAAGCCCTTAACAATCTTATATGTTTCATTTGATTGTCTTCGCCAGCTATTGGCGTGAGAGGGCTAAGGTTGGAGATTGCAAGGGAAGGTGTTGAGCTGCTCTTACCTGCTTCAAGATATTTTGCTCTCTCATCAGCTTCTGCCTCTCCCTGTTTGGCTTTGTGTTCACCACGTCCAAGACCTCCTGACCATTATTGGGCACGTCCGCAACAAAGAAAACCAAGTCTTCCAAAAGCTTCGTCGCAAACCTGTGGAGAAATTCACCCATAGCTGGTCAATTTTAACGGGCCCTTCGGCCCACCGAGCCCGCGCCGACCAGCGATCCCCGCGCACTGACACTATCCTACACACACTAGGGACATTAGCCTCAGAAGGCAGTGGAGGCCGATTCTCTGGATGCTTTCAAGAGAGAGTTAGATAGACCTCTTAAAGATAGCGGAGTCAGGGGATATGGGGAGAAGGCAGGAACGGGGTACTGAGTGTGGATGATCAGCCATGATCACATTGAATGGCGGTGCTGGCTCGAAGGGCCGAATGGCTCACTCCTGCACCTATTGTCTATTGTCAATTAACCTACAAGCCCGAGATACAATGAAACTGCAGATGCTGCTTTACAAAAAAAAATTACAAAGTACTGGAGTAACTCTGTGGGTCAAATAGCAACACCGGAAAACATGAATAGGTGACGTTTCGGGTCTTGTGAGAAGGTCTGAAGAAGGTTCCAGTCTCGATACGTCACCTGTCCCTGCTCTCTGGAGATGCTGCCTGACCCGCTGAGTTACTCCAGCACATTGTCTCTCTAAACTGACAAACCCACCCGTTTTTAGGGTGTGGGAGGAAACCGGAGCACCTGGAGGGAGCCCACGCGGTCACAGGGAGAACGTGCAAACTCCACACAGACGGATCCCGAGGTCAGGATCGAACCGGGGTCTCTGGCCCCGTGAGGCAACAGCTCTACCTGCTGCTGCGCCATTGGAGTTTAATGGAGGGAGGGGAGAGGCTCTTGTGAACCAAATACAAGGAATTGCAGGTGCTGCCTTACAAAAAGAGGCGCAGAGTGCTGGAGTAACTCAGGCAGCATCTCTGGAGAAGAGGAATAGCTCACATTTCGGATCAGCAACCTTCTTCAGACTTGCCAGATTCTTCAGCTTCCGGCTTGAAACGTCGCCTATCCATACGTTCATAAGTGATAGTTGAATTAGGCCATTCGGCCCATCAAGTCTACTCTGCCCTTCAATCATGGCTGATCTATCTCTCCCTCCTCACCCCATTCTCCTGCCTTCTCCCCATAACCCCTGACACCCGTACTAATCAAGAATCTATCTATCTCTGCCATAAAAATATCCACTGTACTCCAGAGATGCTGCCTGACCCGCAGTAGAGAGCATGCTGACCGGTTGCATCGTGGCTTGGTTCGGCAACTTGAGCGCCCTGGAGCGGAAAAGACTGCAAAAAGTAGTAAACACCGCCCAGTCCATCATTGGCTCTGACCTCCCTACCATCGAGGGGATCTATCTCAGTCACTGCCTCAAACAGGCTGGCAGCATCATCAAGGACCCATACCATGCTGGCCACACTCTCATCTCCCCGCTGCCTTCAGGTAGCAGGTACAGGAGCCTGAAGACTGCAAAGACCAGGTTCAGGAATAGCTTCTTCCCCACAGCCATAAAACTCAACTCAAACAAAAATCTGAACTTTAATAGCCCATTGTACTTTATCTGCTTGTATATATATATATATATTCAATGGTATATGGACACACTGATCTGTTCTGTATTCATGCCTACTATATTCTGTGTGTTGAAGCAAAGCAGGAATTTCATTGTCCTATCTGGGACACATGACAATAAACTCTATTGAGCTTGAGTTATTCCAGCACTGGATGGATTTGATGGCCAGGTTTGGTGGCAGGAGTTCCGTGAAGATGTTTTGTGCTCACCTCCTCTCGTTCTGCGTGATGGTGCCGCTCTCTAACCGCTGCACTGTGGCGACCAGAACCTTGCTGGCGTCGTTGGCAAAGTCCAAGTCTCGGACTTCCGACAGCGGCACGGACACGATGGCGAAGGCTTCCTTGTCCTCCTTGGTCGGGCACGTTCCAATCTGATCACAAGATGGAGGAGGGGTTGGGTACAAGAGCACAAACGCACGGCAACAGAGAGAGTTCAACAACATTGTCTTAATAGTGTGGCGCATTAGTTTAGTTTTAGTTTAGAGATACAGTGCCCTTCGGCCCGTCGGGTCCGCGCCGACCGGCGATCCCCGCACGCTAACACTATCCTACACACACGAGGGACAAATTTAACATTTACCAAGCCAATTAACCTCTTTGGAGTGTGGGAGGAAAATGAAGTTCTCGGAGAAAACCCACGCAGGTCACGTGGAGAAGGTACAAACTCAGTACAGACAGCACCCGTAGTCAGTATCGAACCTGGGTCGCCGGTGCTGCGTTCGCTGTAAGGCAGCAACTCTACCGCTGCGCCACCGTGCCACATTAGTAGAGTAACAAGTAACACGTTACCAGAGTAGAGTCATAGAGTGACACAGTGTGGAAACGGGCCCTTCGGCCCAACCTGCCCACACCGGCCAACAATGTCCCATCTACACTAGTCCCTCGTCCCTGGCAATGGTCCATATCCCTCCAATCCTGTCCTATCCATGTACTTGTCTAACTGTTTCTTAAACGTTGCGATAGTCCCAACCTCAACTACCTCCTCCAGCAGCTTGTTCCATACACACACCACCCTTTGTGTGAAAACATTACCCCTCAGATTCCTATTACATCTTTTCCCCTTCACCTTAAACCTATGTCCTCTGGTCCTCGATTCACCTACTCTGGGCGAGAGACTCTGTGCGTCTACCCGATCTATTCCTCTCATTATTTTGTACACCTCTATAAGATCACCCCTCGTCCTCCTACGCTCCAAGGAATAGAGACCCAGCCTGCTCAACCTCTCCCTATAGCTCACACCCTCTAGTCCTGGCTACATGCTCGTAAAGATCCGGGCAACATCCTTGTACTAGAGCGACCATGCAGAGGGTGGCTCTCTGTACGAGTATCTGAAGGGGCTGCTCCTCACGTTTCGCCTGCATTCCAGCCCACGCTCCTGATTTTTGGTCATTCTATATGGAGGAGAGGAGGGGAGGGTCAGGATGGGGGAGGGGGGGGTCAGGAGGGAGGGTGGGGGGAATCTCCCTGCCGGTTTATTCCTGGGCTTGGGTCAAGATGGCCACTTGCGGGTCCTGTCAGCGGGCAGTCCAGGCTTCTGCCCGAGTCAACTGCCTGCCGCTCTTCCGGGCCTACGTCCGTGCCCGCAAGTGTCGCTGGAGAGGGAGCACGCGGTGGCCACGGGGACTCTGGAGACTTTCCGTGAACGCTGGTGGCCGCGGGGGGGGGTCGCGTGTGTGGCAGATAAAGTTGACAACGTTGTAATCTGATAACTGAACCTTCTGAACCTTCTGAATTTTGTAGTCGGCAGGGCAGTCAATTTGGACAATTTTACATTTACCAAGCCCATTAACCTACAAACCTGCACGTCTTTGGAGTGTGGGAGGAAACCGAAGATCTCGGAGAAAACCCACGCAGGTCACGGGGAGACCGTACAAACTCCATACAGACAGCACCATGTAGTCGGGATGGAACCTGGGTCTCTGGTGCTGCATTTTGCTGTACGGCAACACCTCTACCGCTGTGCCACCGTGACTGCCCAATCTGACTGTTTGATTGGTGTTTGTAAACTGCCAAAGGCAGTCTGGACTTTGTTATTACTCTGGGGTGTGTTTTAATTGAATAAAAGCTCCTTGTTAAGGGAAAAGGATGTGTCTGGGCAACTGGGACTTGGTCAGGGCAAGTGGTCATGGGACGGGCAACTTGGAATTGTTCACATTCATACGTTCTAAGAGCAGAATGAGGCCATTCGGCCCATCAAGTCTACTCCGCTGTTCAATCTGAGTGGTTGAATGGTTCTGAGTGTTATTTGCTGGCATTGGCAACTAAGCACACAGTCACGATTTAATGTGTGATATTAATGCTGACATCTCTTTAAACATGCTCTGGCCCTGACAACTGTTCCTGCAACATTCTACCGTGGAACAGTGTACGAATCTACTCATCACATCAGGTTCATTTCACACAAAATGCTGGAGTAACTCAGCGGGTCAGGCAGCACCTGCGGAGAGAAGGAATGGGTGACGTTTCGGGCGGAGACCCTTCTTCAGACTGAGAGTCAGGGGAGAGGGGAACGAGAGATCTGGAAGGGTAAGGTGTGAAAACGAAAGATCAAAGGGGACAAAGTCCAAGGAAAACGTAGAACGGTTCATTGTTCGTGAGGGGAAGGTGACAGTGAGGCAAACAAAGAAATATTTAATCAGGACAGTCAGACTGGTCAGAGAACTAGGATGGGGGAGGGACGGAGAGAGAGGGCTACTTCAAGTTGGAGAAGTCAATGTTCATACCGTTGGGGTGTAAGCTGCCCAGGTGAAATATGAGGTGCTGTTCCACCAATCTGACAGTGAAGGCCAAGGGCCGAATGCTGTCACGATGCTTAAAATGTCGTGCCAAAGCGTGGAGAAATGGCGAGAGGCCGTCTCTGAGGGAGCGCACGTTGACCTAGATCCCGAGGGCTGAGATGCCAAGGCTGGTTAATTAACAGGTGCGGCCCATTTCATCTGCCAGCCGCGCCCAGCCTGCCTTTGGCCCAGATCCCTCTAAACCTGTCCTATCCATGTGCCTGTCTAAATGTTTCTTAAACCTTGCAATAGTACTTGCCTCAACCTGTAGGTTAATTGGCTTCGGTAAAGATTGTAAATTGTTCCTGGTGTATAGTTTAGATGTACAGCATGGAAACAGGACATTCGGCCCACCGAGTCCGCACCGACAAGGGGTCCCCGCACATTAACACTATCCTACACACACTGGGAACAATTTACATTTATACCAAACCACACACTACCTACAAACTTGGAGTGTGGGAGGAAACCGAAGATCTCGGACAAAACCCACGCAGGTCACGGGGAGAACGTACAAACTCCGTACACCCGTAGTCGGGATCGAACCCGAGGCCCGGATCTCTGGCGCTGTGAGGCAGCAACTCTACCGCTGCGCCACCGTGCCACTCATAGGACAGTGCTAGTGTACGGGGATTGCTGGATGGTTGGGCCGAAGGGCCTGTTTCTGTGCTGTATCTCTGCACTAAACGAAATTAAATAAAGTACGAGGGTGCGGGTCAGTCAGCATCTGTGGAAATTAAAAATTAAACTAAACAGCCCGTGGTGGGGGGGGAGGGGGGGGTTAAACAAACAAACAGGAGGACCATCCAGTCCCAATCTGCACTGCACCTTGAGCATAACTGGCCGTTCTTCCTCCGTGTCGATGGGGATGTTGCCGCTGGTGACCCACGTATTGGTGCAGAGATGCCTCAATCTAACGTACGAGTTCCTGCAGAGAGTCAACAAGAACGCCGTCAAACCAATACTCGCCTGTCATACAGGCCCCTCGGCCCAACTCGCCCACACCCACCAACATGTGTACGGGGCGATCGCTGGATAGCATGGGCGCGGCGGGGCGGGCCAAAGGGCCAGTTTCTGCGCTGTATCTGCAAAGTCTAAAGAAAAGTCGTGTAGGAACACTTACGGGCAAAATATTTTTAAAGGGAGTAACAGCTGCACGAGGGTCTCACATTGCAACCTGCTGGAACTTGGGGACCGTTTTAAGTGTTGTGCCACGTGGAAGAGTTACCATGGAGACCAGGGAGATGGGGGAAGAGTTACCTGGGGACCAGGGAGTGAGGGGGGGGGGAGAGTTACCTGTGGACCAGGGAGTGAGCGGGGGGGGAGAGTTACCTGTGGACCAGGGAGTGAGGGGGGGGGAGGGGTGGTGAGAGTTACCTGGGCACCAGGGAGTCGGCCCTCTGTAGCGTGGTGCTGTCTAGCTCGAAGAGGGAGGCGATGTCGTTGCCGTGGGGGACGGACACCAGCGTGTAGATAATCTTCTCCACCTGCTGCCGCTTGCTTTTGACTGGGAGCCCGTCCCTCTCGCCCTGGAAGTGAAGAGAAGCGGCTGGAGTAGATGGCACAGGCAAGATCACAGGCGCAGATTGTCACAGAATGTAGAACACAGCACAGGAACAGGCCCTTCGGCCCACCGTGTCCGTGCTGGCATTGACGCAAAGATTAACTAACCACCACATGCTCCATATCCCTGCATATCCATGCGCCTGTCTAAACGCCACTATTCTATCTGCCTCCACCACCGCCCCAGGCAACCTGTTTCAGACACCACTCTCTTTGCGTAAAAGGAAACTTGCCCCGCATATCTCCTTTAAACTTATGCCCCCTCATCTTTAAACTGTTGCACGGTGGCGCAGCGGTAGAGTTGCTGCCTTACTGCGCCAGAGACCCGGGTTTGTTCGTGACCACGGGTGCTGTCTGTATGGAGTTTGCACGTTCTCCCCGTGACCTGAGTGGGTTTTCTCCGGGATCTCCGGTTTCCTCCCACACTCCAAAGACGTACAGGTTTATAGGCTAATTGGTTTCGGTGAAAATTGTAAATTGTCCCTGGTGTGTGTAGGATAGTGTTCGTTTTTTTAAACAAAAATAGATTTGATCAATTATTGCAAGAATAATATATTCCATACAAAACAGGTATAATTGGTTAATTGGCTTTGGTAAAATAGTAAATCATCCCTAGTGTGTGTGTGTGTGTGTGTAGGATGGTGTTGGCGTGCGGGGATCGCTGGTCGGCGTGGACTCGGTGGACGGAAGAGCCCGTTTCCACGCTGTATCTCTGAACTCATCTAAACTAAGACTAACCGGACAGGTAAAACTGGATCAAAGTGTGTCCACTCACCACTCCCTTTGATTCCAACTGGTCGTTTCGGTAATCGGGGTTAAGCTGAAAAAGGTAAAGTGGATTAGAGACACTTGACGCTGGAGGTGATGGAGGTGAACAGGTTGAGGAAGGAACTGCAGATGCTGGAAAATCGAAAGAAGACAAAAATGCTGGAGAAACTTAGCGGGTGCAGCAGCATCTATGGAGCGAACTGAAGCAGTTCGCTCCATAGATGCTGCTGCACCCGCTGAGTTTCTCCAGCATTTTTGTCTACCTTCCTCACAGGTTGCATGGTTTGCTGGCAGCAACTCCACCTGTCTCTATCAGGCACGGACCACACACACTACAGAGACAAACAAGTCCAGGGGCAACATGTTGACAAATTCTCTGTAATCAGGCTATTGATTCATCCTCCCACAACCAGAGAGCAGTTCCGAGCTACTATCTATCTCATTGGAGACCCCCCTCAGACTACATTAGATTAGACTTTACTGGATTTTATCTTGCACTAAATGTTATTGAAACATATAAGATTATTAAGGGTTTGGACACGCTAGACGCAGGAAACATGTTCCCGATGTTGGGGGAGTCCAGATCCAGGGCCCACACTGTTTAAGAATAAGGGGTAAGCCATTTAGAACGGAGATGAGGAAAAACGTTTTCACCCAGAGAGTTGTGAATGTGTGGAATTCACTGCCTCAGAAGGCAGTGGAGGCTCATTCTCTGGATGCTTTCAAGAGAGAGTTGGATAGAGCTCTTAAATATAGCGGAGTCAAGGGATATTGGGGGCGAAGACAGGAACGGGGTACTGATTGTGGATGATCAGCCATGATCACAGTGAATGGCGGTGCTGGCTCAAAGGGCCGAATGGCCTACTCCTGCACCTATTGTCTATTGTCTATCTATTTCCTTTATCATGTATCTGTATATTGTGAATGGCTCGGTTGTAATCATGTATTGTCTTTCCGCTGACTGGCTAGCACGCAACAAAAGCTGTTCACTGTACCTCGGTACACGTGACAATAATCTAAACTCAAACTCATTAGCCGAACAAAACCGAACTTACAGCCAGGGGACACAAGTATTACGGAAAAGAACGGAAAAGATTAGTTAACTTTAGTTTAGTTTAGATACAGCGCGGAAACAGGCCCTTCGGCCCACTGAGTCCGCACTGGCCAGCGATGCCTGCACACTAACACTATCCTACACACAGTAGGGGCAATTTACATTTAAACCAAGCCAATTAACTTACAAACCTGTACGTCTTTGGAGTGTGGGAAGTAACCGAAGATCTCGGAGAAGATCTCGGAGAAAAACAAGCAGGTCACGGGGAGAACGTACAAACCCCGTACAGACAGCACCCGTAGTCGGGATCGAACCTGTGTCTCTGGCGTTGTGAGGAGGCAACTCTACAACTGCGCCACCGTGCCGCCATCATCAACTTGTTGATATGAAGTAATGGGGACCATTTATCTTGAAGAAATAAAGTACGAATGTCCACTCCTGAGAATCTCCCTCACACTCAGACTGATCAAGGTTCATGTATTATATTTATAAGTGTGGTGCGTCTGTACAGCTGCTAACTCACACCTCCAGTGAGCCGGGTTCAAAGATGGCCGTCATGGAGTTACAGCTTGAAAACAGGCCCTTCTGCCCTAAACAACCATGTTGCCTATCTGAGCTAGTGCCATTTACAGTATGGAAGTTGGGAGGTCACGTTGCGGTTACGTAAGACATTGGTGAGGCTGCATTTAGTGAATTGTGTTCTGTTCTGGGAAATATTATAGGAAAGATGTCCTGATAGGAAAGATGTTGTCAAGTTAGAAAGGGCACAGAGCATATTTATGAGGATGTTGCCAGGACCCGAGGGCCTGAGCTATAGGGAGAGGTTGAGTAGGCTGGGACTCTATTCCTTGGAGCGCAGGAGGATGAGGTGTGATCTTATAGAGGGGTATAAAATCATGAGAGGACTAGATCGGGTGGACATACAGAGTCTCTTTCCCAGAGTAGGGGAATCGAGAACCAGAGGACATAGGTTTAAGGTGAAGGGGATGCACCTTAAGGAAATGAAAGATTTAATAAGAACCTGAGTGGTAACTTTCTCACACAAAGGATGGTGGGCGTATGGAACGAGCTGCCAGAGGAGATAGCTGCCAGAGAAGAACAGGGACTATCGCAACGTTTAAGAAACATTTAGACAGGTACATGGATAGGACAGTTTTGATGGGATATGGGCCAAACATAGGCAGGTGGGACTAGTGGAGATGGTACATGTTGGTCGGTGTGGGCAAGTTGGGCCGAAGGGCCTGTTTTCATGCTGCTTCACTCTATGACTCTCTAGGACTCTATAAAATCCAATAACGTCCGATTAATGATAGTCTGAGGGTCTCAAAAGAGGTAGATGGTAGTTCAGGACAGCTCTCTAGTTGTTGGTAGGATGGGTCAGTCGCCTGATAACAGCTGGGATGAAACTGTTCCTGAATCTAGAGGTGTGGCGGAGTATTGGAGTTTCAAACGGAAACCTATTGGGATCAGGCAGCAAATTGGTGAAATCAGGACAACATCGTTAGGGAGATTGATGTGGAGAGAGCAGGTGTGATGTAAGGAGATCACTCCCTTTGTGTTCACGAGAGATGTGAATAAAATCAGCTGCTAAACCAATAGAACATAATTATAAGTCTGAAGAAGGGTCTCCACGCGAGGCGAAACATCACCCATTCCTTCTCTCCAGAGATGCTGCCTGTCCCGCTGAGTTACTCCGGCATTTTGTGTATTTTTATTTTTATTCCTACGACCACACATTACAAAGGAGGACTCTGATTCGGGAATTGAGGATCGGTTTGAAGTGAGGGCCCAAACAAAGGGGGACCCGGAGTGGGGGAACCATAAATGGAACATGGTACAAATGGTTTGTGTTAAAATGGGATACTTGTAACTTAGTCTGAGCCCTTTATGTGGTGACTCTATGCATACCTTGGGCATGCAAAACAAAGATATTCACTGTGACTTGTCACATGTGACAATAAAGTTTCACTCACTCACTCACTCACTCACTCACTCACTCACTCAATCACTCACTCACTCACACTCACACTCACTCACACTCATTCACACACACTCATTCACTCACTCACTCACACTCATTCACACACACACTCACTCACACTCACACTCGCTCACGCACTCACACTTACTCACACTCATTCACTCACACTCATTCACTCACACTCACACTCACTCACTCACTCACACTCACTTGCTCACACTCACTCACACTCATTCACTCACACTCATTCACACACACTCACTCACATTCACTCACACTCACTCACTCACACTCACTCACTCACACTCATTCACACACTCACTCACACACACTCATTCACACACACTCACTCACTCACTCACTCACACTCATTCACTCACACTCATTCACTCACACTCACTCACTCACACTCACTCTCTCACACTCACTCACTCACACTCACTCACTCACACTCTCACACACTCACTCACTCACACTCATTCACACACACTCACTCACTCACACTCACTCACACTCACTCACTCACACTCACTCACTCACACTCATTCACACTCACTCACTCACTCATTCATTCGTTCATTCACTCATTCATTCTTTCATTCCCTCACTCATTAATTCATTAATTCATTAATTCATTCATTCATTCACTCACTCACTCACTCACTCACTCACTCACTCACTCACTCACTCACTCACTCACCCACTCATTCACCCACTCACTCACTCACTCACTCACTCACCCACTCACCCACTCACTCACTCACTCACTCACTCACCCACTCACCCACTCACTCATTCACCCACTCACTCACTCATTCACTCATTCACTCATTCATTCATTCATTCATTCCTCCGCGTACATATACCAGTCTGGAGCGTGTGGGGTAGCTACCCCAAGCACAGCAATACTCTCCCTACCTCAGCTGCCAAGTAGTTCCCTGTAGCGAGATGCTTGAATCGTAGCAGACTATTCCAATGTCCTGCACCGCCCCGACATGCGTCATGATGCACCACCTGCAGCAGGAGAAAACCCTTCAATTAACCGGACATCCAGGAGAGCTTTGTACATCAAATGATGAGAGGCATAGATAGCGTAGACAGTCACAACCATTCTCACAGGGTGGACATGTCAAGTGCTAGGACCAGGTAGTTTACTTTAGTTCCGTTTAGAGATGCAGCACAAACTTCAGTCAATTATTTACAGTAGTTTGTGTTTTTAGTTTTACAAACACAGCACAGAAACAGGCCCGAGTCTGCACAGACCGGTGATCCCCGTACACTGGCACTGTGCTACACACACCAGGGACAATTTACAACTCTCAAATAAGCCAATTAACCTACAAACCTGCACGTCTTTGGAGTGTGGGAGGAAACCAGAGCATCTACGTGGTCACGGGGAGAACGTACAAACTCCGTACAGACAGCACCCGTAGTCAGGATCGAACCCGGGTCTCAGAGCAACTCTACCGCTGTGCCACTGTGGTGCCACTGTGGTGATGGATGTTCGAAGTGGACTCGATGCATTTTTCAAGCAACCACTCATACCAAACACAATGGGTCTGGTGTAATGTTGTCAAACGGGGGGGGAGGGGGGAGCAGTAAATCAACATAGGGGCTTCAGACTGAGAGTCAGGGGAGAGGGAGACATAGAGATATGAAAGATGAAAGGGTAAGGTGTGAAAACAAGAGATCTCTCCTCTGACCCATTGCTCTGGACCCGAAACATCGCCCATCCCTTCTCTCCAGCGATGCTGTCTGTCCCACTGAGTTACTCCAGCTTCTGTGTCTATCTTCAGTGTACACCAGCATCCGCAGTTCCCTCCTACACAACATTGGGGTGAAACGCCCCTGAGAAATGTGTGGGTGATTCATGAGTAATTGATTTTCTAGTACGTGGTCTGAGTGGATGTGCCTGGGAACCCCACCCCACCAAGGGCTTGTGAGAGCTCGGTGCTTGGACAGGACAGGTTTGGAGAGATATGGGCCAAATACAGGCAGGTGAGACTAGTGTCGATGGGACATGTTGGTTGGCGTGGGCAAGTTGGGCCGAAGGGCCAGTTTCCGCACTCTATCACTGGCATCAGCCAATCATCCCTGTCCAGCCTGCAATTGGTCCAAAACGCCGCAGCGAGACTTCTGACGGGCACCCGTAAAAGAGACCACATCACCCGGATTCTGGGCTCTGTCCACTGGCTCCCAGTATGGTACAGAGTCAACTTCAAGCTCCTCTTATTCGTATACAAAGCCCTTAACAGGCTTGCCCCCCGCCCCCCCCCCCCCCCCCCCCCACCCCCCCCCACTATATCAAAAATGTTCTAACCCACCATTATACCTCCAGGTGCCTCAGGTCGGCCGACTTGGGGCTACTGATTATCCCACGGTCCAGGTATAAGCTCAGGGGCGACCGTGCTTTTGCGGTTGCGGCACCTACACTGTGGAACAGCATCCCTCTCCTCATCAGAACTGCCCCCTCCATCGACTCCTTTAAGTCACGACTCAAAGCTTATTTCTACTCCCTAGCGTTTTTGAGCCCCTCTGAGGGGGCGCTGTAAACAGTTTATGTATGTATTGTTAGGTCTGTGTACCACTGTATGTAGCACATTAGTATCTGCACTGATGTACCGCACTTTGGTCAACGGGAGTTGTTTTTAAATGTGCTATAGAAATAATATTATTATTATTATTATTATTACCACTCTATGACTCTATGAGTAATGCGCTAGTGAGTTTTACCTCAACTTCCCAGAGGGCCTTGGAGCTGGTGGCTGAGGTGGCTGACTGGCGTAGAGTGGTCCTCAAGAAGATGTGCTGCTTCTTCTTGTACTCATCACAAGTGAGGAACTTCTCCTGCTCGGCGTGGAACAGCCTCACCACGTCACCCTGCACAACGGCAAGCAACAAAACCCTTCAGGTTACACCGCGGAGGCTGCGGGTGGCCTGGGAGGAGAGGGGAGTATAGAGGAGAGGGGAGGGGAGGGGAGGGAATGGCAGGAGAGGGGGTGGGAGGAGAGGAGAGGAGATGGGAGGAGAGAGGAGGAGAGGAGAGGGGAGAGGAGAGATGAGGGGATGGGAGGAGAGGGGAGGAGAGGAGAGGGGAGAGGAGAGGAGGGGAGAGGAGAGATGAGGGGATGGGAGGAGAGGAGAGGAGAGGAGGGGAAAGGAGAGAAGCGGGGATGGGAGGAGAGAGGAGGAGAGGAGAGGAGAGGAGTGGAGAGAAGGGGAGAGTGGATGCGAGGAGAGGGAATAGGAGGAGAGGCGGGGAGGGGAGATAGGAGGAGAGGGGAGGGGGAGGGGAGAGGATGGAAGGAGAGGAGGGGGATGGGAGGAGAGGAGAGTGGTGGAGAGAGGATGGGAGGATATGGGGAGAGAGGGGGGCGTAGGGAATGGCAGGAGGATGGGTGGGGATGGGAGGAGAGGAGAGGAGGAGAGAGGGGAGGACATCACTGACCCCTTTAAGAACATCGTCACGGTAATCACTGTACTTCATGAAGAGTGCGACCTTCCAGTTGGTGTTGCAGTTCACAGCGTTCACCTGGAATTGAGAAATGCCCGTGAATTTCCTCACCGCAAGCCCGAAACACAGAACGCACAACGTGAAACGGCCAGCCGCTGCTCGTCCCCCAACGACGGCAACATGTAGGGGGAGCCCAGCGAGCTACCGCTGCTCATCCCCTGAAGACCAGAGACCGGGAGGATGGAGTCGGCGAGGAACGAGGCTGGTGGGAGGGGAGAGGGAACCGGGGTCTAGGGTCTGGCCTACCCCACCCTCGAGGTCAGCTGCGGGAACAAAGGTGGATCCCCGACGGCACGGTGGCGCAGCGGGAGAGCCGTTGCCTCACAGCGCCGAAGACCCGGGTTCGATCCCGACTACGGGCGCTGTCTGTACGGAGTTTGCACGTTCTCCCCGTGACCTGCGTGGGTTTTCTCCGGGTGCTCCGGTTTCCCCCCACACTCCAAAGACGTGCAGGTTTGTAGGTAAATTAGCTTCGGTAAAAATGATAAAATTGTCCCTCGTGTGTAGGATAGTGCCAGTGTACAGGCTGATCACTGGTCGGCGCGGACACGGTGGGCCGAGGGGCCCGATTCCGTGCTGCATCTCTAAAGTCCAATGTGTCTCCCTGTAACTAATCCACCTCTAATCCAGGATTGATGTCGTTCTGGTAACCAGGGTGGGGCAAGAAACGTCTCACCCAATCCTTCTCTGCGGAGATGCTGCCTGTCCCACTGAGTTACTCCGGCTTTTTGTGTCTAAAGTCTTACTCTAGATCAGTGATTCCCAACCTGGGGCCATATGGCAAAGGGGCCATGGCAAATTTCAGTGGGGCCACAGAAAAAGTTTGGGATTTAGGGGGCCACAGGTTCAATGAAGGGGGCCACAGAGCTACCTCCTAAAGTTGCCTCCTAAATTTCAGTTCTAATAAATTTAAATCTATGTAGTTGAAATATATTTTTAATGTATGATTATAAATGGTTGTTTTATTGAACCCACAAAATATTTTTGATGTTTGTGGAATAGAATAAAAGAGAATATATGTGCAATTAATAGACACTGATATTTTTATGGAAGGTATTATAATATTGAAGTACTTTTTTTCTGCTAATAATGTCAGGGGGGGCCACAGAAAAATTAAAAGATCCCAAGGGGGCCATGAGCTAAAAAAAGGTTGGGAACCACTGGCCTAGATCAGCACAATGGTAGACTAGTACAAAGTGCAATGATAGACTTACCTCCTTGCAGCCGGGGTTGTCCAGCAGCTCGTGGCAGCTGGCGTGTAGAGGTTGCCCGGCATTCACCGGGTTCAGCACCACCTTGTCTCCCACAACCACCTGGGCACAGAGAAACAGCCACTGTTAGCAACCCGTACACAACGCCTCTGGCCAACCCACCACAACCTTTAGAGGGCACTCTTTTAGAAAGGAGGTGAGGAGGAACTTCTTAAAGACTATACGAGTTCATTCAAAGAGTTCTCCCGAGTTTCCCCTGATTCGAACTCGGAGAATTACGGTAATGGCCGCTCGTAGGTACTCGGGGCTCTCGTGGACATTTTTCAACGTGTTGAAAAAATCTTCACGAGTCTTCACGAGCTTACCGCGTTTCCCGAGTACCTGCCGTTAGCGTTACGAGCCGCTAAGAGACATCCCGAGCTCCGACGTACCCGCTACGTACATTCTACGTGCTTACCACGAGTTTGATTTTTTTTTAAACTCTGGAGAGCTCTTGAATTACCTCGTACAGTGGGAGAGCCCCTTTAGTCAGAGGGTAGTTAATCTGTGGAACTCATTGCCACAGAGGGCTGTGGAGGCCAAGTCACTGGGTATTGCAAAAGCAGAGAGTGATAGGTTTTGTAGGAAGGAACTGCAGATGCTGGTTTACACCGAAGATAGACACAAAACTCTGGAGTAACTCAGTGGGACAGGCAGCATGAGAATGTGGGATAACATGGAAGAAGTGTGAATGGGTGATCAATGGGAGAGGGGGAGGGGTGGGGTCAGGATGAGCGCGAGGGGGTGGGGATGCAAGGGGGTACTGGGCAAAGATCCTATAGCAAGCAAGATAGACTACTCCTTCTAAATGCAATGGGCTGACGTGTAGTACGCAACGGAGCGGAACGTGGGCCTTTTTTTCATCCATTTGGGTAACCCGACCCGACTCGCAGTGTAATCAACGTTGCGGGGGAAACAGTTTGTGTTAATAAATTATAATTCTGAAAATGAGGAGAAGATTTTTCCCAAAGAACTTTGATTTTTACGAGGATGTTTCCGTAACCGGCTTCCGTCTCCGCACTAGTATCTTTGCTCCGCTATGGGATCTTTGGTGCGGAGACGGAAGCCGGTTACGGAAATGGGGCCGAAAATGACCCATGAATCTGCCCATGAACGTCTTTTTCGTCGAGTGATCTATCTTGCTTGCTATAGGATCTTTGGTACTGGGTGTGTTAGAGGAATGAGTGAGGGGATGAGTGAGGGAGGAGAGGGGGAGGGCAGACGAGGTAGAGAGAGAGAGAGAGAGAGGAGATATTTGGAGAGGGAGTGGGAGGGGAGAGTGGTGAAGGGAGAGAGAGAGAGAGGGAGGGAGAGGGAGAAAGAGAAGTAGAGGGAGAGAGTGGGAGAGGGGGAGAGAGGGGTAGAGAGTGAAAGGGAGGGAGGAAGGGTGGGAGGGAGGGAGGGAGGGAGGGAGAGGGGGACAGAGAGAGAGAAAAAGAGAGAGGTAAGAGAGAGAGAGGGAACGGGGGATAGAGGGAGAAAGAGTGGGAGAGGGGGAGAGTGGGGCAGAGAGTGAAAGGGAGGGAGGAAGGGTGGGAGGGAGGGAGGGAGGGAGGGAGAGGGGGACAGAGAGAGAGAAAAAGAGAGAGGTAAGAGAGAGAGAGGGAACGGGGGATAGAGGGAGAAAGAGTGGGGGAGGGGGAGGGGAAGGATGAGAGGAAGGGGGAGGGGGAGGGGGAGGGGGAGGGGGAGGGGAAGGATGAGAGGAAGGGGGAGGGGAGGGGAGGGGAGGGGGAGGGGAGGGGGAGGGGGAGGGGAGATGGAGGAGGCGGGGAGGGGAGCTGCGTGACCTGTGACCTGCGTGGGTTTTCTCAGAGATACCACACTCCAAAGACGTACACATTTGCAGGTTAATTGGTTTGATGTAAATGTAAAATTGTCCCTAGTGTGTGCAGGGTCGTGTCAGTGTGCGGGGATCGCTGGTTGGGGCAGACTCGGTGGGCCGAAGGGCCTGTTTCCGCGCTGTGTCTCTAAACTAAACCAGACTAAAGACTGACACACAAAGCTGGAGTAACTCAGCGGGACAGGCAGCATCTCTGGAGAGAGGGAATGGGTGACATTTCGGGTCGAGACCCTTGTTCAGACTGGTTCCGGATAAGGTAAAATGAGAGATATAGAGATAAAGAACAATGAATGAAAGATATGCAAAAAAGTGACAATGATATAGGAAACACGCCATTCTTGGCTGTTTGTTGGGTGAAAACAAGTAAAAGGAGAAGCTGGTGCGACTTGGGTGGGGGAGGGATGGAGAGAGAGGGATATTTAAACTAAGCCCTGAACAGTCTCTGTGTTCAAGAAGGAACTGCAGATGCTGGAAGATCGAAGGTGGACAAAAATGCTGGAGAAACTCAGCGGGTGCAGCAGCATCTATGGAGCGAAGGAAATAGGCGACGTTTCGGGCCGAAACCCTTCTTCAGACTGAACTGTCCCTGTTCCTCCAGCAGTTTCTGGCAGGTTTTTCTGCAGCTCCTCTTCTTGTGTTCCCATTGCCACAGCCCAGTGGCTGAAGCCAAAATACGCCCCGACAACTCTGTACAAAGGAGAGGCCTGGACACCACAAGAAAACTGGAATTTCTAGTCTTTCAAAGACCAATCTGTGGTGGCACATTGCAGCAATTAATCTCTTGAATTCTGGCTCTGCCTTTTCCCTTGCAATTGATATAACATCCAACAGCCTTGCCATTAGCAACACATAACAGGGACAAAAACGCTCTCTCCCCTCCGCTAACTACATACCATGAGTTTAGAAGTCATTGAAACATACAGTAGTGAAAGGCCTGGATAGAGTGGATGTGGAGAGGATGTTTCCACTAGTGGGAGAGTCTAGGACCAAAGGTCACAGCCTCAGAATTAAAGGACGCTCTTTTTGGAATGAGATGAGGAGGAATTTCTTCAGTCAGAGGGTGGTGAATCTTTGGAATTCTTTGCCACAGAAGGCTGTGGAGGCCAAGTCAGCAGATATATTTAAGGCAGAGATAGATAGATTCTTGATTAGTACGGGTGTCAGGGGTTATGGGGAGAAGGCAGGAGAATGGGGTTAGGATGGAGAGATATATCAGCCAAGGTTGAATGGCGGAGTAGACTCGATGGGCCGAATGGCCTAATTCTACTCCTATCACATGATCATTCTACATTTCCTTGGTCATTGTCCCCTTTGATCTGTGTTTTCACACCTTACCCTTCTCTATCCTGTCTCCCTCTCCCCTGACTCTCAGTCAGAGGAAGGGTCTCGACCTGAAACGTCACCCATTCCTTCTCTCTAGAGATGCTGCCTGTCCCGCTGAGTAACTCCAGCATTTTGTGTCTATCTTCGGTGTAAACCGGCGTCTGCAGTTCCTTCCTACACAAACTGATGCTGAGGGCCAGAATGACACATTTAGACACTCCCTATCAGAGTCTCCCTCCCTATGCCCTACCTATCCCCATCCCTCCCCCTTCTCTGTCACCAAAAAACGTTTTATATTTACTTGTTCTGACAAGAAATGTCGGACTATCTTTCATCGGATTTTACTGTATTTATCTTGCACCAAACATTATTCCCTTATCATGTATCTGTACACTGTGGATGGCTCGATTGTAATCATGTATTGTCTTTCCGCTGACCGGTTAGCACGCAACAAAAGCTTTTCGCTGTACCTCGGTACACGTGACAATAAACACAAAAACTGAACTGAAAGTTAACTCCGAATGGGCCATTCTGAGCTTGGGCCTTCCTTGGTCATCTGTTGCCGACATTGATTTGTTCTGGCCATTTCCTACCTCCATCCATTTCCCTCCCCTTTACTTTCAGTCTGAAGAAGGATTCTACCCGAAACATCAGCCATCCTTTTTCTCCAGAGATGCTGCCTGGCCCGCTGAGTAACTCCAGCACTTTGTGTCTATCTTCTGTTCCTCTTTATACAGATGCTGTATAATGCTCCCATCTACGTTCAATAAGTATCTCTTGTCCTGTCGTACTGTTATTGTGTGGAATACAACACTGCATTTAAGATTACTATCTTATTGCAGGAACTATCGCAACGTTTAAGAAACATTTGGATAGGTACATGGATAGGACAGGTTTAGAGGGATGAGGGCCAAACGCAGGCAGGTGGGACTAGTGTAGATGGGACATGTTGGGCAAGTTGGGCCGAACAGGCTGTTTCCTTGCTGTATCACTCTATGACTCTAGGACTAATTCCCGGGATGGCGGGACGGTCTAATGTTGAGAGAATGGAGCAGCTGGGCTTGTATACTCTGGAGTTTAGAAGGATGAGAGGAAATCTCATTGAAACATATAAGATTATTAAGGGTTTGGACACGCTAGAGGCATGAAACATGTTCCCCATGTTGGGGGAGTCTAGAACCAGGGGCCACAGTTTAAGAATAAGGAGTAAGCCATTTAGAACTGAGATGAGGAAAAACTTTTTCTCACAGAGAGTGGTGAGTCTGTGGAATTCTCTGCCTCAGAGGGCGGTGGAGGCGGGTTCTCTGGATGCTTTCAAGAGAGAGCTCTTAAAAATAGTGGAGTCAGGGGATATGGGGAGAAGGCAGGAACGGGGTACTGATTAGGGATGATCAGCCATGATCACATTGAATGGCGGTGCTGGCTCGAAGGGCCGAATGGCCTACTCCTGCACCTATTGTCTATTGACTGTTACCACCAAAAGCCTTGACATCAATGAGAACTCTGCTTAAGTTGGCATTTAACAACTGCATCAGGTAATCTCTAAAGGGATTTTCAACACACCATGAATATGAATCTGGGGCGGCACGGTGGCGCAGCGGTAGAGTTGCTGCCTTACAGCGCCAGAGACCCGGGTTCGATCCTGACTACGGGTGCTGTCTGTACAGAGTTGGTACGTTCTCCCCGTGACCTGCGTGGGTTTTCTCCGGTTTCCTCCCACACTCGAAAGACGTGCGGGTTTGTTGGTTAATTGGCTTCAGTAAAATTGTAAATTGACTCCAATGTCTAGGATAGCGCTGGTGTACAGGTGATCGCTGGTCAATATGGATTCGGTGGGTCAAAGGGCCTGTTTCCGTGCTGTAACTCTAAAGTCTAAAGTAAAGTCTAAAGTGCCTCACGGCCCATTACACAGTGGTTACGTGTGGATTACACACTCCATATAAGGTTACCACCAAGGTATTGACATCAATGTAAACCCTGTTACGTTCACATTTAACAACTGCATCTGGTCTCTGCCAGAGGGATTTTCAACACACCACGTCCTTGTACGTGAATCAGTGGAGTTGCATGAGGCCGTTAGGAGCTGCGGGAAAGATGGTAAATTGTCCCTAGTGTGTAGCATCGTGTTAGTGTGTGTGGTGATCGCTGGTCGGCGCGGACACGGTGGGTTGAAGACCCAGTTTCCACTCTGTATCTCTAAAATCCAAAGTCTGTAAATACAGACACGTGCCTGAGAGGAGTGGTTAGAAGCGTGCATTAGTTACGGTTTTTAGTTTTAGTTTAGAGATACAACGACCCTTCAGCCCACCGAGTTCACACCCACCAGCCATCCCCGCACACACTAGGGACACTGTTACATTTACACCAAGCCAATTAACCTACAAACTTGCACGTCTTTGGAGTGTGGGAGGAAACCGAAGATCTTGGAGAAAACCCACGCAGGTCACGGGGAGAACGTACAAACTCCGTACAGACAGCACCCGTAGTTGGGATCGAACCAGGATCTCTGGCGCTGTAAGGCAGCAACTCTACCGCTGTGCCACCGTGTCATCACTGCACCATGCTAGTGTATGGGGGTCGCTGGTCGCTGCGGACTAGGTGGGCCGAAGAGCCTGCTTCCGCGCTGTATCTCTAAACTAAACTAAGATTTGATCTAGATGATTCATTCAAAGAAAACAGAGATGGGATAAATGCTGAGAACCCTAACTTGTCAGAGACTCACAAGGAGACGTTTCTTCAGTCGTGGCTACGTTTGACCCACTGGATCCAACAGCAGACAATTATCTAGGAGGTCGTGAGTTCAACTCCCACTATCTCAGCCTGAATTAATTTTAGTATTAGTCTGAAGAAGGGTCCCATCTTGAAACATAGAAACATAGAAACATAGAAATTAGGTGCAGGAGTAGGCCATTCGGCCCTTCGAGCCTGCACCGCCATTCAATATGATCATGGCTGATCATCCAACTCAGTATCCCGTACCTGCCTTCTCTCCATACCCTCTGATCCCCTTAGCCACAAGGGCCACATCTAACTCCCTCTTAAATATAGCCAATGAACTGGCCTCGACTACCCTCTGTGGCAGGGAGTTCCAGAGATTCACCACTCTCTGTGTGAAAAAAGTTCTTCTCATCTCGGTTTTAAAGGATTTCCCCCTCATCCTTAAGCTGTGACCCCTTGTCCTGGACTTCCCCAACATCGGGAGCAATCTTCCTGCATCTAGCCTGTCCAACCCCTTAAGAATTTTGTAAGTTTCTATAAGATCCCCTCTCAATCTCCTAAATTCTAGAGAGTATAAACCAAGTCTATCCAGTCTTTCTTCATAAGACAGTCCTGACATCCCAGGAATCAGTCTGGTGAACCTTCTCTGCACTCCCTCTATGGCAATAATGTCCTTCCTCAGATTTGGAGACCAAAACTGTACGCAATACTCCAGGTGTGGTCTCACCAAGACCCTGTACAACTGCAGTAGAACCTCCCTGCTCCTATACTCAAATCCTTTTGCTATGAAAGCTAACATACCATTCGCTTTCTTCACTGCCTGCTTCACCTGCATGCCCACTTTCAATGACTGGTGTACCATGACACCCAGGTCTCGCTGCATCTCCCCTTTTCCTAGTCGGCCACCATTTAGATAATAGTCTGCTTTCCTGTTTTTGCCACCAAAATGGATAACCTCACATTTATCCACATTATACTGCATCTGCCAAACATTTGCCCACTCACCCAGCCTATCCAAGTCACCTTGCAGTCTCCTAGCATCCTCCTCACAGCTAACACTGCCCCCCAGCTTAGTGTCATCCGCAAACTTGGAGATATTGCCTTCAATTCCCTCATCCAGATCATTAATATATATTGTAAATAGCTGGGGTCCCAGCACTGAGCCTTGCGGTACCCCACTAGTCACTGCCTGCCATTGTGAAAAGGACCCGTTTACTCCTACTCTTTGCTTCCTGTTTGCCAGCCAGTTCTCTATCCACATCAATACTGAACCCCCAATGCCGTGTGCTCTACGTTTGTAAACTAATCTCTTATGTGGGACCTTGTCGAAAGTCTTCTGGAAGTCCAGATACACCACATCCACTGGTTCTCCCCTATCCACGCTACTAGTTACATCCTCGAAAAATTCTATAAGATTCGTCAGACATGATTTACCTTTTGTAAATCCATGCTGACTTTGTCCAATGATTTCACCACTTTCCAAATGTGCTGCTATCCCATCTTTAATAACTGACTCTAGCAGTTTCCCCACTACCGATGTTAGACTAACTGGTCTGTAATTCCCCGTTTTCTCTCTCCCTCCCTTCTTAAAAAGTGGGGTTACGTTTGCTACCCGCTAATCCTCAGGAACTACTCCAGAATCTAAAGAGTTTTGAAAGATTATTACTAATGCATCCACTATTTCTGGAGCTACTTCCTTAAGTACTCTGGGATGCAGCCTATCTGGCCCTGGGGATTTATCGGCCTTTAATCCATTTAATTTACCCAACACCACTTCCCGGCTAACCTGGATTTCACTCAATTCCTCCAATTCCTTTGACCCGCGGTCCCCTGCTATTTCCGGCAGATTATTTATGTCTTCCTTAGTGAAGACGGAACCAAAGTAGTTATTCAATTGGTCCACCATATCCTTGTTCCCCATGATCAACTCACCTGTTTCTGACTGCAAGGGACCTACATTTGTTTTAACTCATCTCTTTCTTTTCACATATCTATAAAAACTTTTGCAGTCAGTTTTTATGTTCCCTGCCAGTTTTCTTTCATAATCTATTTTTCCTTTCCTAATTAAGCCCTTTGTCCTCCTCTGTTGGTCTCTGAATTTCTCCCAGTCCTCCGGTATGCTGCTTTTTCTGGCTAATTTGTACGCATCATCCTTCGCTTTGATACTATCCCTGATTTCCCTTGTTATCCACGGATGCACTACCTTCCCTGATTTATTCTTTTGCCAAACTGGGATGAACAATTTTTGTAGTTCATCCATGCAGTCTTTAAATGTCTTCCATTGCATATCCACCGTCAACCCTTTTAGAATTAATTGCCAGTCAATCTTGGCCAATTCACGTCTCATACCCTCAAAGTTACCTTTCTTTAAGTTCAGAACCATTGTTTCTGAATTAACAATGTCACTCTCCATCCTAATGAAGAACTCAACCATATTATGGTCACTCTTGCCCAAGGGGGCACGTACAACAAGACTGCTAACTAACCCTTCCTCATTACTCAATACCCAGTCTAAAATAGCCTGCTCTCTCGTTGGTTCCTCTACATGTTGATTTAGATAACTATCCCGCATACATTCCAAAAAATCCTCTTCCTCAGCACCCCTGCCAATTTGATTCACCCAATCTATATGTAGATTGAAGTCACCCATTATAACGGTTTTGCCTTTGTCGCACGCATTTCTAATTTCCTGTTTGATACCATCTCCAACTTCACTACTACTGTTAGGTGGCCTGTACACAACACCCACCAGCGTTTTCTGCCCCTTAGTGTTTCGCAGCTCTACCCATACCGATTCCACATCCTGCAAACTAATGTCCTTCCTTTCCATTGCGTTAATCTCCTCCCTAATCAGCAACGCTACCCCACCTCCTTTTCCTTTCTCTCTATCCCTCCTGAATATTGAATATCCCTGAAATGTCACCTATTCCTTGGAGTGCAGGAGGATGAGGGGTAATCTTATAGAGGTGTACAAAATCATGAGAGAAATAGATCAGGTTGACGTGGCAGAAATCTAGATAGGAAGGAAACTCCCGATTCAGCCTTGCCATTGCTCCGTGGTGCAAGGAGTCAGACAAATCGTGCACAAGCCTACTTGTGCAACGGTTCAACATTGATGCAGTGGCCTGATAAACAGCTGAGTGAACTTCCCCCGGCAGCTGCTCAGAGCAACACCATGACAAGGGCCGGAAGTCCGTGGGCAGCTGCTATCATGATTCAGCTCGCAAAACCAGCCCAATGTAGGCGTGAAAGCAAACAAAGGGGCATGGTGGCGCAGCGTTAGAGTTGCTGCCTTACAGCGCCAGAGATCCCGATTCGATCCTGACTGCGGGTGCTGTCTGTATGGAGTTTGTACGTTCTCTCTGTGACCTAGTAGGTTATCTCCGGAGATGTGCAGGCTTGTAGGCAAATTGGCTTGGTATAATTGTCAATTGTCCATAGTATGTGTAGAATAGTGTTAGTGATCTCTAAACTAAACTAAACACTGCCAAGAATTTCATGTCACCGGATATTAGGGGGCGGCACGGTGGCGCAGCGGTAGAGTTGCTGCCTTACAGCGCCAGAGACCAGTGATCGATCCTGACTTCGGGTGCTGTCTGTACGGAGTCTGCTGGCTTGGACAGGGAGTTACATACGTCTTAGGTGAAGAAATATAGAAACATAGAAACATCGAAAATAGGTGCAGGAGTAGGCCATTCGGTCCTTTGAGCCAGCACCACCATTCAATATCCAGAATCAGTACCCCGTTCCTGCCTTCTCCCCATATCCCTTGATTCCGTTAGCCCTAAGAGCTATATATACAACTTTCTCTTGAAAACATGCAGTGAATTGGCCTCCACTGCTTTCTGTGGCAGAGAATTCCACAGATTCACAACTCTCTGGGTGAAGAAAGTTTTTCCTCATCTCAGTATGTGATGCCACAGGGCACAGAAACTCCGTACAGACAGCACCCTGTGACCATGTGGGCTTTCTCTGGGCCCTCCCACACTCCAAAGACGTACAGGTTTGTAGGTTAATTGGCTTTGGTAAATTTGTAAATTGTCCCTAGTGTGCAGGAGAGTGCTAGTTTAGTTCAGTTTGGAGATACAACGTGGAAACAGGCCCTTCGGCCCACCGAGTCTGTGCGGACCAGCGATCTCTGCGCATCAACCCTATCCTACACCCACTAGGGACAATTTACACTTATCCAAAGCCAATTAACCTACAAACCTGCACGTCTTCGGAGTGTGGGAGGAAACCGAAGATCTTGGAGAAAACCCACGCAGGTCACGGGGAGAACGTACAAACTCCGTACAGACAGCACCCGTAGACAGGATTGAACCAGGATCTCTGGCGCTGTAAGGCAGCAACTCTACCGCTATGCCACCGTGTCATCACTGCACCATGCTAGTGTAGGGGAACGCTGGTCGCTGCGGACTAGGTGGGCCGAAGAGCCTGCTTCCGCGCTGTATCTCTAAACTAAACTAAGATTTGATCTAGGTGACTTATTCAAAGAAAACAGAGATGGGAAAAGTGTTGAGAACCATAACTTGTCAGAGACTCACAAGGAGACGTTGCTTCAGTCGTGGCTACGTTTGGCCCACTGGATCCAACAGCAGACAATTATCTAGGAGGTCGTGAGTTCAACTCCCACTATCTCAGCCCAAATTAGTTTTGGTATTAGTCTGAAGAAGGGTCCCAACTTGAAACGTCACCTGTTCCTTGGAGCGCAGGAGGATGAGGGGGTTGAGGTGTACAAAATCATGAGAAGAATAGATCGGGTAGACGAACAAGGTCTCTTGCCCAGAGTAGGGGAATCGAGAACCAGTAGACATGGATTTAACATGAGAGGGGGGGAAAGGTTTAATAGGAATCTGAGGGGTAACCTTTTCACACAACTGGTGGTGGGTGTATGAAACTGTTGGAGGAGGTGGTTGAGGCAGGGTCTATCGCAACGTTTAACAAACATTTAGACATGGATAGGACCGGTTTAGAGGGATATGGACCAAACGCTGGCAGGTGTGACTAGTGTGGATGGGGCATGTCGGTCGGTGTGGGCAAGTTGGGCCTGTTTCCACACTGTAAGACACTATGACACCTTGCCTCCAGAGATGCTGCCTGACCCGCTGAGTTACTCCAGCACTTTGTGTCCTACTATCGCAAGCTGTGACACTGAGCCATGAGCAAGTAGTGAGCCTTCACCAGAGGGAGGAGCCAGCAATGGATGCTGGAGGTTCGGCAAAAGTGGCTCATTAATAGAGTCATACAGCATGGACACAGGCCCTTTGGCCCATCGAGTCCTCGACACCCATTATTCTGCAACTATCACCAACTTTTGTCTGTACACAGACAGATCCAGTCGCCCGTTTTAACACATAGAAGAAAAGATCTGCTCAATATATTTTCGTTTGGAAAGGGCGTTGTAGCAGAGTGATACACAGTACAGAAACAGGCCCTTCGGCCCAACTAGCCCACACCGGCCAACAATGTCCCAGCTACCCCAGTCCCACTTGCCTACGCTTGTTCCATAACCCTCCAAACCCATCCTATCCATGTACCTGTCCAACTGTTTCTTAAACGATGGGATAGTCCCTGCCTCAACTACCTCCTTTGGCAGCTTGTTCCATACATTTGTGTGAAAATGTTACCTCTCAGATTGCTATTACATCTTTTCCCCTTCACCTCGAACCTATGTCCTCTAGTCTTCGATTCCCCTACTCTGGGTAAAAGACTCTGTGCATCTACCCGATCTATTCCTCTCATGGTTTTATACACCTCTATAAGATCTCCCCTCTTCTTCCTACACTCCATGGAATAGAGACCCAGCCTACTCAACCTCTCCCTATAGCTCACACCCTCTAGTCCTGGCAACATGGAAACAGGCCCTTCGGCCCAACTCGCTCATGTTGAACAAGATGCCCCATCTAACCTAATCTCATTTGTCCACAAGCTTGAATGTGTCCACTGTCTCAGCGTACCACTGTTACACCACGGTACAGGTGACAAATGAAGTACCGTACCAAGTACTATACGCACCACATTTCACCAATATCCTACTGAATATTTCTCATCCATGCACCTTCACAAATGTCTTATAAATGTTTTTTACAGTACCTGCCCGAATTCCATGCACACACTGTGAGGAAAAGTTGCCCCTAAGATTCATATTAAATCTTTCCCCCCTCACCTCCAACCTATGCCATCTGGGTCCAGATTCTGCCGTCCCGGGAAAAAGGCTCTGCTAGGTGTGGTGGCAGGCGGTAGATAGTAGATAAAACATTTGCCACATGGCTAGGACAGGTTTGGAGGGATATGGACCAAGCACAGGCAGGTGGGACTAGTGCAGCTGGGACATGTTGGTCAGTGTGGGCATGTTGGGCCGAAGGGCCTGTTTCCACTCTGTATCACTCTATGACTGTTTGGTGAACTTTTGCAACCATGTCGGTGCCAGAAACGTGGCCACACTTGTGTACTGCCCAAGTTAGGTCTGCGACATGATTTTAACAAAGCAAAGCATTTCTCTGTACCTCAGTACGTGACAATAAAGTAGTATTGACTCAGCTCCCAGGTCCTGAGTCACAGGGTCATAAGGTCATAAGTGATAGGAGCAGAATTAGGCCATTCGGCCCATCAAGTCTACTCCATCCAAGACTTACCATCCAGGTTCTGCGGACTTACCATCGGAGCAGATCCCTTGCCTGGGATCGCTCCCACCGTGGCCTGCAGACTTACCATCAAGGGCTCACAGTCTCGGGAGAGGCTAGTCGGGAG
Organism: Amblyraja radiata; assembly: GCF_010909765.2. Classification (NCBI taxonomy): domain Eukaryota; kingdom Metazoa; phylum Chordata; class Chondrichthyes; order Rajiformes; family Rajidae; genus Amblyraja; species Amblyraja radiata. The sequence goes on along the minus strand of NC_045976.1, from coordinate 7,311,604 downwards.
CTCCAACGCCGCAGAAGGTTCGTCCAGCCCCGACGCGAGGTTTGATCGCCCGGCGCGGGGCAGCTAACATCCCCCCGATGCCAGAGCGGATCGCCTCGACGCAGAGGGTCCGAACGCCGCCGACTACGGGA